>NC_139220.1:222301595-222524095 GCF_055691185.1 Crinia signifera | reverse complement strand
GTGTCCGTAGTTCTAGCACTAAAATAACTAGCATGGTGTCAGCATCCAATGGTTAGATGCCACTCAGGGAGCATTACTAGGGAAGCCAAAGAGAGGAGGGCCCTGCTTGTGAAAGTTTTTATTCTAAAGCGTGGTAGCAAACAGACTGGGGTGACACAGATGGGTTTGAAAGTGAGAGATTGCTAATTTTATTGAAGTGTGTCTTGAGTGTGCATTTAAAGTTTTGTAGAGATGTGGACAGTCTGAAAGGGAGGGAATTCCAAAGTTAGAGAACACCAACATCTTGGAGACAGGAAAGGAAAGAAGCAATCAGCTGTCAGGAGACAGGGAATTGATTTGAGGAGCAAAGCTGTAGGTGGGAGTGTGACGGGAGGTGAGGTCCGATGTAAATTGGATGAGGGCTATGCAACCCCCCCCTCCCCCCCCTCCACACACACACACACACACACACGTCCATCCACTACACAGACTACAAATCCATCTAATCAGATCTATGATGGACTCCTGACGGCTTCAGATCAGATGGATCTTTGGTACATAACCACCGATTTTTTTATTTTTTTTGGCAGATGGATCTGCACATCTGATCTTTGGGAGCTCGGATTTGGCCTTTTTTCTGATGTGAATAGAGTGACAATTTAGTCCAGGGTCAGATCAGATTCCTGGGAGAGTTCAAGGGAAATCTTAAGAGATTTGTAGCTTCAGATATGTCTGTGTAGTGGATGGGGGTTTTTTAGTGGTGATGACAAGCTTAAATTGGGTTCTGAAGGGGAGCCCAGTGTAGATATTCTAGGAGAGGGATGTAAAAGACAGTCTTAAACAATGCAGTCAAGTGGTTTGGAGGCAAAGGGAAGAATTAGGAAGACAGTATGCTGTGGATGATATAACATAAGGAAGAGAAACTATTGTCGAACTATTGGACTTTAACAAAGTACCTGCAGGGGGTATCCAAAAGCCCCGATACACCAGTGCAAGCCTCATCTTATTAGAGATTTTGCTCTGCCTGTCTCAGGCAGGCAAAAGCAAATCCCCAAAAGTAGCGCCGTTTTCTATGGAAAACTGCGGCCAGATTAACACAAATTTTCACTGAACGTGTGTGTTGTTTTTTTTTCAGACGACCATATTGTATAGGCCAAATTTAAAACTTTTTTTTTTCCCAATGTTTCTTCTCACCTAATTGGATAACCCCCAGTGCAGCTTAACACTGACTACAGCCTATGGCTATGCATCCTCTAATGAGTATAACTACAAATATTTGTATGCGTGTCCACTGATTCAGATCCCAACACCGAATACGATGGGGAGCAATAAAATATTAAAACGGTTAAAGGCTGCTTAAGATATAAAAATAAATTGCACATTACTTAAACAGTTGAGTTATTCAAAACTGTGCTATTCGATGGCACAGCATAGAATGGGAGAAGTAGTTGCACATTACCTAAAGTAAAGTAAATTTTCTGGCACAGCCCTTACAGAATGAACACACAAATTCTTCAATCATTCTAGTGCATACTGTGTTCTGTCATGAAGGGGTTATGAGACTTCTGAGGGAATGAGTGAAGTGACACTGACATGTGGACATTTGTTTGTCAGTTCATCCCAAGTGATTTATTGATTTATTAGGAAGATTCACCTGATGTGGTAAATTAGAACTTGTGCAGCAAGGATCATTATGAGTGATGAGAGGCAGCAGCTGCTAAATCAAACACTGCCAAACCGAGCTTCTGAATCAACACATCTAATGAGGAAGGCTTCATACACAGTTATACGTTGGAATGGTTCCTTACCACTATCTAGTACAGGGAGCACACGATTCATATGTGGAAATATTCAACAGTTTGTCTAGGTTTTTGTAGCCTTATTGAACACACCACAGGGATACTGTATCTGTTACTAAGCACTGTTTGTGACATTTGACATGCTTCATTTTCTCTGAATGGTGTTTACAGAGGATATTAAAGATATCTTGTATTTGTGTATGGCAAACATGCTCTCTATTTATTTTATATGATATTCATTTGTAGAATGCCCAACAAGGAATTTTTAATAAACACGTTCCTCCTTTCACAGACACAGTTGTGATTGAAGAAACATACCCATAGGCATTTTCTTTGATGTGCTTTTCCGGTTTTCATTGGTATATCTGTAATTTATTAATGTTGTCCCCGCATTATTCAGTGGGTGAGGTGATATGGAAAGTGGATTCTGAGCACATAAATCATTTGTCTTGTGTCAGTGTGAGAAGATATGTTCAGTAAACCTACAGTATATTACCTATGCAGTACAGTATTTGGTACAATTTCTGCCCTCCCAATTCCTTATCTTGCCTTGTGCCTACCTTTTAAATTGAACCCGTTGGCTACATGCAGTGAAGATGCAATTTTGTATGATGAAACCTGGTTTAGCCCATCACTTTGCACCCCATGGTTGGGATGCCACAAGTAACTAGTGAATTGATCAGCTTAGTTTTAGTTAAAGCCTTACATATCTCCCACAATGGTTTTAAAGATCTTTTTGAAAAGTAGCTAAAATTCACAGACCATTAATTTATATGCATTATGTATGTTGCTTACATTATTGTTGTTTTTATGACATACCTTCCCACGCATGCTCTAAACATTAACATCTCATTATAAACAGGTGCCACCCAATGGTCTAGGCAAGGAGGGCAAACGCCTTCATCTCCGAGTTATGAAAACTCCCTCCACTCCTTGGTAAGAGAAATTGCATTGTTATCATATCCAAACTGTGCTTTTATAGTTCTTACACTTATCCTGGCTGTCCATTCATTGAAGAAATCAACCGTATGATGTTACAGATAAATTCTTTGCAAGCAAATGGTCTGGTTTGAGTGAACAATATAAAACACGTAGGGTGTGTGTCTGTTACCATCTGTTCCCCGGTCAGCAGGTCTCTATTTGAGAGACAGCTGCTTCTAAATTACTGCTAAGAGACACCAGTATCCTTTTGTAAACCCAAAGCTATTTTTTAGCACTAGTGTATAGTTTGTTTAAAGAATGAGAATGAAATTAGTTGAATTTGTGCACTTTTACCTGAAATATGAAAACTGACGAACTCTTTCGTAATACAGTATAATTGCTTTAATTGTTATTACAAAACTTAATAAACAGCGCATTTATAAAGCCACTGCTTATCTGTGGCGGTGACCGCTGTATTTTAAACTGCATTCTTAATGATCATGAAACAAGCCATATTTGCCATTTATTGCTGTTTTCATTTCAGCTATCAAAGGCATTGAAAACTGGTGGCTTTGAAAATCAACCTTTTAGTAAACATACCCCCACATTTTAACCTAATAAATTGTTCCTGAAACATATATATATATATATATATATATATATATATATATATATATATATATATATATATATATATATATATATATATATATATATATATATATATATATATATATATATATATATATATATATATATATATATATATATATATATATATATATATATATATATATATATATATAGCATGGATATCCTTCAGACCTGAACTGTAAAGGTGGAGGTCTGGAAATTGCAGTAGATAAATGTGATTACTTAAAAAATGTATTCAAAACATTACTGTCTTCCCATTGCTTTTCTGCACTTAAGGAGACCTGTGATGTAGTGTAATACACGGTGCGATTTTGACTTACTTTTTATTTGATTTTGACTATATAGTCCAAATCTAAATTAAATTGAACGGTTTTCTGCCGCATTCGCTGCCGATGGGATCCGATGCGCGCTCCCATTTAATTGAAATTGAACAGAAAAAAAGACTGTGCAGGCAAGACTATATAATACAGATCTGTACTATATAGTCAAAATCGAATGCATTTTGCTTGCCCTGCGACTCAGTCCCGATCGAATACCATGGCAATCGCAGAGTGTGTACACACCTTTACACTGACTTGCACAGTTTTAGACTTTAGTCAGGGTAGATAGTCTACATTAAAGCTCTTCATCCTTCTTTCCTCTTGTCTTGTGGAGTTGCCAGAGTTGGCCCACTTCACCCACTTAAATGCCTTTTTAATATTTTGTGTATTGAATTTTGTAAATTTAGGCTCTTGCATTTCTCTACAATCCTATGCTTTAACTTGACTAACACTGAAAGATGACACACACTTCAGCTCTATTCTCATCCTTTCTTTCATTAATCTTAACCTATGCTCTGCTTCTTGTTCTGTCTTGACTTTGCCAGAAAAATCGGGTTGAGCAGCAACTTCACGAGCATTTGCAAGATGCAATGTCCTTCTTAAAGGATGTCTGCGAGGTAGTAGTATTTCTCTTTTAGCTGGTGCAGTGTGTGTATCATTGCATCTCATTACTGTTTCGTTTGGTTTTCCTAAACTTTGCATGCTATACATTTTTCGAATATTTAATAGCAGGTTTTTTTTCTGTAGTTTTATTTGTGTGCTTTATCTGTTTATCAAAGTGTGTATGTGTTTTTGTTTTGTCTCCCCTCCAAAAGTACTTGGTAAAGGTTGTGCTAGTACCTCTACAAAACATTTTCTGCATTGTACTAACAGCCTATGCATACACTGGCGTTTTAGTGCAGGCAAAACCATATATAATCTGTTGTATTTATGTCTGTTTTTTTTTATATGCAGTTAATACGCATCCAATCTGTGCTTTTAAAAATTGCATCTGACAAAACGGATTTATGGTGTTCAAGCCAACCGCGTGTGTGAACTCATATGTAAAGCCTCTTAATTGCAACTCAATATGCTTACAAAGTACTCACATTGAGATTAATAAAAGTTTCAACTGTCATGACACACGAGAGATGTGCTGGAATAGAAAGGAAGCCTTTAAAAATAACTCAAATTAAACTCTTATTTGTGCAGAAAACGTACAATCAATTCAGGATTTTCATAAAACTAACGGTGAAATATCTAAAAAAAAAAATGTTTTTATTTAAATCCGATAGAAAATTTATGATTTCTAATACTTTAACACTTATTTTCTATACACACCTGAGCGTTTTTTGCCCATTTCCGCAATTTTTCTTTTTGTTTGTACCCACTGGGCGGCTTTCAAGCTGCAAGCCACTCAAATGAGGTAACTGAGCAGCTGAAAGTCGACAAGTGTGTATGTGGCTTCAGTCTGCCCTTTAACAAGGTTAGCATTTCTTATCTGATCGAAACAATCATCATTTTATGTTTTCTTACTTGGAACACAGATTACTGATCACAAGTGCTTAGCTTGCATGATAGACTCACCTCAAATGCAGAATTTCTATTTATAATGTTTGTGGAATATCTTTTACAGTCCAAATCAAATAGGAATTTAAACGCCATTGTACCCATAGCCTTAAAGTCATTTTTGCTGTTTTATTACCACCTATGTAATATGATGGTGCTATACAAATTAATGTTAATATAATGGAAATGTATATGGAAAATGTGCACATTTAACCACCATTAAGGGAATATTAGTGTCAGACACATACATGCATGCTAATGTCATTCAAAAGGGGGTACTTACTGTATGCCTGTATATACTTCAATACATGATTCTGTCACTTCATTTTGTCTCTAATTAATCAAATAGTTTTACGTTTATTGCATGACTTAACATGAGTATGAGAAACAGATGTTTGTGTGTCTTTTTTGTGTTAGTTGAATCGCTGTATAGGAGGGTGAATTGTGGTTTGGAACTCCAGAAGCAACAAAAACACAACTTTTAAAGTACACCAGTCTACAAACATTGGATGAATAGTTTCTCATTGATCACTTGTGTTCTTATGTTATCTCCATTGTGTGTAGGCCACAGTTGCACTTATTGCTAGCTGCTACATTATCTCTCTGACCATGGCTGTTGTGGCATTATGAGAGAGAATGTGTTACAAAATGTAGCCCTTTCCTGGACAATGTATTGTTTTTATTTAGGGTAATGTAGAATAACAGTCCACTGCACTTCTGCATTTATTACAGCAGTCTCGAATGGAGGATCGCTTAGATAGGCTTGATGATGCAATACATGTTTTGCGGAACCATGCAGTCGGACCTTCCACCAGCATGCCTGCTGACATACACAGTCTACTGGGTGCAGCACACAATGGACCCATTGTAAGCCTCTCATCCAACTATGGAGCAGCTGGACTTGTACCAAATAGTCGACAGGCCTCAATGGTAGGTAAAGTGAATTGGTAGATTAGTATGATTTGTAAATGTACTGTAACTGTAAAGCCCTGTACACACAATAAAGGAAGACAACCGTATAATTAATATATATAGTGTATACACATTAATATAAATTGTTTTCTTTACCACTGGCCATCTTTTTTTTTTTTTTTTTGACAAATCTATCTTTATCTTTCCTACACACAATGATATGTGCTATAATATTGTTACTAATAGCGTTATCGTCCATATATACTGTCTTTATCGCATGCTATGTATAGGGCTTTAAACCCCTAGGAGGGTATTTATTAAAGCCCAATGAGAAATACAATTGAGAGAGATAAAGTGCTAGCCAATCAGCTTCATGTTACAGGCTGTATTTGAAATATGACAGCAGTGGATTGGTTGGTACTCACAATTTGATTTTTTTCCAAGCGTTAATAAATAGCCTCCTTAGGTAAAATGGAAACGGAGTTTAGCGTAATTTTTCTAATAGCTTAATTGTAATCTTTTCATGCAGACTAACACGATCACGTAAGGACACCTGCTACTAATTTCAAAATTGAGGTGCTGTGTTAAGGGAGAAGTGGGAAAAAAACCCTGAATAGCTTGCTCATTCTGACCTTGTCAGTGGCCCATAAAATCCTGCTTTGCCATGTGCCGAAAGCAGACACTTTCTGCAGAGTATATTTTAGCTTATACATGCATTTTTTCCAGATGTGTAATAATTGGCAGAACATTTTTTCTCCTTGAAATACTGTGCAGAGAGATTGAATAGGAAAAGCAGTGAAGAGGGACTGAATTTCAAGCGTTCTGGTCTGGAAAAGCTGTTTATTGTAAATTGGAACTAGACTTCAATAGCAGATGCTGGCAGAATGCAGCTTGAATGTGAATGTTAGTTTGAGCAGGCCTAAAATTTCAACTTTTTCTCCTTTCACCCCCACAGAACTGAATAGGGAAAGCACAGCTGTAGTGGAAGTTACACTGGAAAGGAAGCAATTTCTAGATTAATCCCAAAGCAGTATAAAATAATTCATTCCATCTTTGTTTAAGGCATGGGAACTAAAAGTGCATTCACAATTCGCTATTTTTACATTGACCCATTCATTATTCTGTAAAAGCATACTTGAAATGTAAATGCCTTGTGTGTAATTGTACAGTAACTGACCTTCAACACATTTTATTCATCCCTGTGCTGATCTCTCTTGTTTTTAAATGTTTTATGTACATTTAGGGGAGTATTCAACCCCCACCGCTATTTCTGACAGGATAAATAGCGGTGGGCACCTATTCTATGCTGTCTTGTCTGACAGCGTTGAAGAGGCAAATCGAAAGAACAGGACATCTGTAACTGGCTCTTCTGGAGGCATGATATATAACTGGCACTAAATATGTGTATGGCAATGTTTGCGTGGCATTCAAATTCAGTGCCTGAGACAGTACACAAACTTTGTTTCATGTTTTAAAACCTTGTTTCATGCACAAATAAATGATATTTGTGTGTATTTCATGTGTTTGTTGTATGTGCTTATACAACATAAATGCAAGATACCTCATTGAAATATAACAATATTCTGAAATACGGAATAATTCATTATACAAAATGATTCTGGATAAGGGCTTCTCAACCTGTAGTGTCCCGCCTCCTGTCTAAATGAAGTACTCAATTTGTATTCTCCAAGAAGGCATATTTGTTGTTTTACGTTTACTATTATGAAGTACAATATAATCATCAAATGTCAAGTAGCACGGAGTCTCAGGATTTAGTAAAAGAAAAGACACACATTATATGTACAAGCAAATGGTAATATTTTAAGTGGGCTTCATGGCAAAGATGTTTCGAATTTGGGTTTTAAATTACATCTTATTAGGTTCTTAATATCTTTTTATGCAAGACTTCTAACGTTAAATAAAACATGAATTCAATTTAGAAGGAGTAGATGATCTTGGCAGAGGATGCGAGGAAATGAGTGACTTTTACTCTTATTATGCAATTAGTGTAAACAGACGGTCATTTTTCTTTTTTTTGCTATACAGTTACATTATACACATGCAGTAAATTCAATTTCCTCTGCCTGAATTCATGTTTTTTCTTTTATTGTAGTAGAGTGTGTGTATGGCGGAGAGGAAAGTTTTTTTTTTATTTTTTTTATTGCTTGTTAAGAATTAAAATTAGCTAGAGATCTAAAAAAAACTATAATCCCTCCCAGCAGTCTGATGCATCCCTTGATGTCTTGCACATGACTGTCACTCCTGATGGCAGTGTGCTGCTGGGGGTAAACCTAATGCCTGAGTGCATCGAGGCATTTCGGCAGGATTTTAGGATTCCTTTTTTTTTTTTTAAAGCATGGGTAGACTCTCAAGGAAGGATCACAATTATGTTACCTAACTACAGTATAATACACACTTCTTAGTTGTCAGCAAAACTATTTATAGTTAGGTAATGATGTACGGTACCGAACTCCCTTCCCTACTGGCTGCACCGTGAATACTGTTCAGAGAGCTTTGTGTGATCATTGGCCAGTGCTGTGACAAGGCAAAATAATTAAATGGAGAACGAGCACTAAACTTGTTAACTCCTATAATAATGCAAGCCCTACCCTTTGAACTTTTGATAATGAGCTTTTAGAAATCGGAACTCATGCAAAGCTTTCTCCAGCCCTAACACTTACGCATAGAATCTATTAAATAGAATATTCCTACTTTAATTTATATTTAAAAAGAGTTTAATGTCTATGATGGTGACCTATTTGGTCTATGTGAGCACACATATTAACCCCACACTGAGATCATGTTGTTACATTTAAATTCTCTCTACTCTGGATTTTGTAATAGTCGCGTTGGTCACACAAGCTGGTTAGGGTGCACATTGCAAAGAACAGTAGTTAAAAAGTTTTCACACCCTAAAACGATGTACTTGTAAAATCTGTTTGGACAATTGATTCCTTCTGTTCGATAGCTGCTGATGTGTTTTGTTGTGCTCCTTTTAATAAGTGGAATCCATAGAATCAAAACTTGTGTAATTTGTGCCCTGGCCGGTTTTAAAGAACTGATTAGACAAGCTTACACACAATAACAATTTGGCCATGCTGTAAGGTACATTTGGTGGAAACAGATGCTATTTGCTATCTGTAAAAATTGCAACACAACCTAAAAGCAGTTCAAAGGCCCAGTGTAGTGCCGGTTGTTATAGTGTGGTTTTATTGGGAAGTAAATTCTGTAATCATTCATATGTAGACAAGTGTGGCTGAGCAACAGACCTCTCTACTCAAATAGCAGACTGTCAGCTGTATGCTAATGAGCTGTACAATTAAAACTCCGTCCTATCAGGCCAAGCCGAGAAGGCCACTCTGCAGAGACAAAGAGCTGTTTGTACACCTGTTGTGTGTGGACTGTGCCATCTTAATGGCTTTAACCCTTTGGGTATTGCAAGGGTTTGCAGTGCTTTACAAGCGGGATTGACACTAGAGGCGTTGAAAGAGCAGAACAAAGCAGAGGCTTAGTGCAAGTTAAAAAGGACAACGCTGGCTGTGAAAGTTACATTCTTCAGGAAACATGCAAGAAACATTTGCAAAGGGAATCCGGTTACAGATAGGCAGAAAGGAAGTTTTCTAATTTGATTAGGCTTGAATTGCATGCTCCCGAGTGAGTGATGGAAGAGGATTATTAACTGTGTAAATAAAACTGAATTCGTTATACTATCAACTTTAAAGTTATTTGGAATAAAAATGTATCTAGCACGTAGTAGTGTGGGAAGTGGACTTCATTTACATCTTATCATATCTATACACCAAGTCTTAAAAATGAAGCAAGTATAAAGGAAAGGAAATGTATTTTACAGAGTCAATTGTACTGTATCAACCTTACTTTTTCCATAGTGGCACAGTTTGGGAGATACTCTGGGTGTTTTCAGCAGCTGCAGCCCCACCTTCTCTGATAAATAGGCCAGCCTTTGGGGATTTTGCTTCTCCTACCTAATGTTAGCCATTTTGTACTGAAAATCTGGCACTGTATGGGAGCAAATGACAATCGGCGATTTGCTCACAAACCCAGGAAAATCAACAAAAATATTCAGTCAAGTTGTTTAACTCCAAAATATTCAACTACAGTACCTGGTCTGAATGACCGTTTTTGTCTGTTTTACAGATTTTGGGAGCAAATTAATGAATTACAACTTACATTTGCTCCCATATAGTACCAGATTTTTATTCCTGTCAGCCAACTAGTTGGATGAAAGTTGGTTTTGTGTATGGCTAGCATCAGACAGTCAAAACGAATCCCTGATAAGCTGCAGCACAGTCCAGCTTATTGGGGATGATTGGATAGCCCCCTGGTGAGCCAATTACCTGTGATCACCGATTGTGAGTAATTGGATATCACCCTATGTGTATAAATGATAAAATAATGGCACATTAGGGCAAACTATTCTTTTATACATTTTACATTTTTCCTTGTACAACTTTAAAAGTTCATGAGAGTTGTCAATCCGTTGAGGATGATACTGTAGAATGAATTAAAATAATTATACATTTTGCACAAGCTGTATTTAGGGTGGCACATGATATGAGCAAGCACTGTTGATACCGAAATTATTGCGTATTTCTACTGCAGTTACTGGGACCATTAATTCTTCTTTTTGGTCTATTCACACTGCTGTTATTGAGATCATTGATCCTGAAATAATTTTTCTGGGACAAACAGCTTCAGTCTTATCACTTAAACGGTACATGCCTAAAGGCACTGAGATAATGATTTGAGTACCTGCAACACTTCCAGTACAGTTTGCTGTATTGCTTTTAATGTAATGCTAAACACAGCATGAGCATAAAGTCACAAAATGCAGTCCTTCATTGTAAAACTGGCGCTAGTGCATCTTACCTCTACAATTCATGATGCAAGATGCAGCAGATCAGACATAATGTACAAAGCCTGCTAAACACTAGTTACAGCTGTTGGCAGTGATTAATCTGTGCCGCATAATGGGTACATACCCAAGTGATCTAGAAATAATTATAAGATTACACTAATTCTAGGGATTGATGAACAACAGATACAGACAATCAGTGATGTAGCTCTGGTCCAAGGAGCACATCACTTGGAGCGTTGCTTTGGCAACCTGTTATTGAATCCAAAACTGTTTGCACCTAAAAGGCACCTACCACTGCTTTTATGATTTTTTTCCCTACATGATAGGTTTTGGATGTTATATTTATACTGCCTAAAACTATTCTAATTGAATGGTAAATAATGCCTTAAACTGTTCTGGTCCTTGCAGTTCTTAGATTCTGAAGCTTGGAGTTGGGGACACAATAGACCAACTTAATCTGGAAACCAATAATTACTATTCTGATTGGAGGTTACTTTTGTGCAATCTGTTGAGATGCCATTAGAATTTGAAGTAAAGGTATATTGGGCCTATTTCATGATTGTCTGCAAATGTAGCGGAAGGCGGATACATGCCTCAAAAACTGCAATGAAACGCCTGCGTTTTCTAACCACTCCCCAAAAACCCCTTCAAACAGTCACTTCCTGTCCGCGCGAGTGTGATTACAGCAGCACCTTGGCGCATGCTCATTTTGGCCGCTGGACATAATAGTTCTTTTACATGAAATTTGGCATAAACATAAATTAAGCTCATAGATTGATTCATGCGAGTTATTTTGTTTCCGTATTATGCTTTCATTGTAGACTTTTATATCTACACTATAGGGTTGACCTATCAAGAAGTGAAACAGTTGAGAAGTTGCTATAACGACCAGGGCTATAACTAGGAGTTGAATGACATTTACAAGGGCACTGGGGGGTAATACTACAAAACCTTAGGTAGTACAGGTCGAGTATCCCGTATCCGAATATCCGTTATCCGAATTATTCCGAAATACGGACATTCCAGAAAGTGAAAAAAAAATTTTTTTTTGCTAAAAACTCACTGGGGACATTTGTAACAGCATCACTGAGGACATGATATGTAACTGGCACTATATATGTACAAGAAAATGATTGCTTGGCATTCAAATTCAGTGCTGAGATAGTACACACATTTTGTTTCACGTTTTGAAACCTTGTTTTTTGAACAAATAAAATATATTTGTGTGTATTTTATGTGGTAATAAAATATATTTGTGTGTATATTATGTGTTTATACAGCATAAATGCAAGATACTTCAAAATACATCATTGAAATATTAAAATATTCCGAAATACGGAATAATCCGTTATCCAAAATTCTCCTGGTCCCGAGCATTTTGGATACGGGATACTCAACCTGTAATACATGGAGGTGACTAGTGTTTTACAAGATCCAATATTTCTCCATAGCAATACTTTGCATGGCACTACTTTCTTTTTTCTTGGTAGCGCCCCTCCCTCTCCCCATTTCTTTACACAGCTTGATTTATTAATGCCTACATGTATGATACAAAATATATTTTCCTAACGCCTTTCATAAAAAACCCTGTAGTAAATAGTATTTTGGTGCAGGTTTTACATGAATAACAGACAATAGGAAAAATACATTTATATTCATGTTTTAAATTGTGTTGGTTTCAAATAACAGCAATGAATCAAAAAGCCTGAAAAATTATGAGGGTACTAAATTGTCATTAAGTGGTTGAGGGAACATAAAACGCATTTGCTGTGGAGATGTGAATACATGTTGATTTTGTTACATACTTAATGATGAACAACTTGAATGAAGCATCTGAATGTTAAATACTGACTTCTGTATTATGTGTCCTGAAAAGCACAGCTGGCTGCTTCCTTTACATCAACGCAGTGAAACTTTATTTCATTATAGTTTCTTGTTGAAATAATTCGGACTCATTTCGCAGTCCTGCAGTCACAGGTTTTCCTATTACATGGTTGCTACTGCATGGCTATAATGTTGTATTTCTTTTCTGGTTTATTTGTGCAATCAGAGAGAAGAGTCTGTGAGTCTAAACGGTGAGCACTCCGCTCTGTCCAGTGCAGTTTCTGCATCAAGCACAGAAATAAATCACAAAGCCCAAGACACTTACAGAGGTAAAAATCCATATCATATCTTACTGCTTTTTAAGGCAAAATAAATGAAGCAATGTAAAGCAATCGTCAGTCTACAATTATTTACTTATTCTTTTTTTCGGGTATGGCTCATAGGGTAGCCATTGCCTAGGTGGCAAGATCAACACAAGAAAGGGTCCATATGAGTTGTACGCATTTATTTCGGGTAGCGTCAACTGTCAAATAGTATACAATCATAGTGACTGAGGTATGTCACTTGCACCCAAAAATGGTAAGCCTGGACCATTAGGGTGCCTTGAGGACCTATTTAAGTAATCTGATTTGACCTAAATTATACAAAACCCAATACCATTTTATGTTCCTTAACTTACTGTATATATTTGTTATTTTACATTCTCTTTGCATTTTGCCTAGTAAATGTAGCATATCTCAAATTGTCTGGCGCTATTAAACGGTAGGATTTAATGTTGAGCATTTGGCCATATTTTACTTGAGCCTCACTGTATGGTTTACTATTTAATTATTGTAAATATAAGAGGTTGTGGCAAGAAGCTCAATTCTGAGTTTTGGATGCTGCTTATACTAATTTATTACTTAAAAATAAGAAGCAGTGGAAAGATTGGAGAAGTTGCCCATAGCAACCAATCAGATTTGAGGTATGATTTAACCAGTAAATTATAGGTAGCAGCTGATTAGTTGTCCTCTGCAACGTCTCAACTGACACATTTCTCCATTCTTTTCGCCCTCTGAATCTATTAGCTTCTATGGTCTGAGCACATGTAAAGGTCAGGTATTAGCAAGAGGGCACACAGGGCTGAGTATCAGAGAACTGCGTATGATAAACAGTTACAGATGGAGCCGCTCTCTTCCAACGGGGGTCTGGCGGTCAAATCGCCAGCAGGGGATGCACGCACGTCCCCTTACAAAGGAGCTTCCCGCCGCTCAATTCCACCTCCTCGCTCACCCATAATCCTGCCCGTCTCCCTGAAGCGGAGACAGGCATGGTTTGCGTCCCCCGCCGCCCGGAAACTGGGATGAGCGTTCATCCCAGTCAGATGGAGCGCCGTCTTGCTAGCAGGGGAATTCTGGCAAACCCCAGCTCTGGCTGAGAGGTGCTCAATCTGTATCTCTGCTAGAATTGGAGAACTTTCACTAAGAACAGAAAAATCACTATCACTATGAAAATATCCCACCCTCTTACTACCAACAACTGCTGTAAGTGTTATTCTCAAGTAAAGGTATTACCCAGGGCTCCCCTTTGTCACTAGCCCACCATGAGAGCAACTTTGAATTGGCTTTCATCAAAGGGGTTTTCCCATTGATTGGTTTTGATCACTTAGCAGTGAGGTGCGGTAAGATCAGTGGCTGGTAAGGCACAGACTAGTGTAAGAGCAACATTTACACACACACATGATTTGTTGGTTAGTTTTGACTATATAAATGATTAGTATAATACAAAGCTATTGTGAATAACAATAGTAAGTTCTTTATCATTTTGTATTCTAGTATTCATTTTTGTTTAAACTCTGAAGTATACTGGCGTATAACAGGTGAGGTCATGCCTACCCTGACCGCACGTCACTGCAGTTAATACTGTAAAATTAAGAGTAATATCCCTATCTGGAGAAAGGCAGAGACTCTATTAGCCAGTGGTTCTCAGTCTTCATGACACCCTAACGGTCGTGTTGTTAAGAATAATCGTACTTGGGCACCACAGATGCATTGGGAGCCACAGACGACTGACAAAATAATTTCAGAGATGAGATGGGTATTAATTACCGAAGGAGGTGGAACTGACCGATTCAGTTCAGTAAAGGTACTGGAATAAATGTCCCTGTGTATGACACTGCTCCAGGTCCTTGTAAAGCCACGAACCTCGATAAAGATCCAAGACGGGGAAGAAACGCATTGGTTGATTACACTATCATCAGCAGGGAGTGGATGAGTGAAAGTGGCGTGGAGGAGTTTTACAACCAATGACCTGGAAGCAGTGTCACACTCGGGGACATTTTATTCCAGTACCTTTACTGAACTGAATATGTCAGTTCCACCTCCTTCAGGAATTAGTACCCATCTCATATTCACATGACCTATTTGTATTTTCGGGATACCTGATTTGATCGGGACACCGATTCTGTTCTCCAGAGAAGGTCATCCATATAAATTTGAACAATGTGGGTTTAAGTAGTGATCTATTTTTTTGTGAATATATTTGGTAAAGGGGAGTTACCTTTTTTTGATACTACTACTGACCTTGCTGCTAGGTGCATGACCTTTCTATATCTAACATATATTTATCAACAATTGCATGTTCAGTGGGGACACGATGACATCACTGAATAATATCGTTCTGTGTGTGTATACACTATATCATTCATAAATGATATTGTCTGTGTATGCTGCTTAGGGTTCCTTGAGGATGGCGTTTGGGAATCCCTGGTCCAAGTGGTCTCTATACTACAATTTTGTCATTCTTGTTGAATGTTAAGTCTTGACATATAATTAAGAGGGAGGAAATCAAACTTACAACTCTTTCATAGGTTTATTAGTAGGCCATTCTAAACTAAGCATATCTTTAATTTTTTTTTTTTTTTTTTTTTTATTTCCTTTTTTAAAACAGCATTGTCAAGCGTATTGGCAAACCAGCCTTCAATTGCAACCCTTATTGAAATAAAATCGGAGCACAAAGACAAGGATGAGAATCTACATGATCAGGTCTCCTCAGATGATATGAAATCAGATGATGAAACATCGCAAAGTGATTTGAAAACTTCTAGAGGCAGAACAAGGTAATTTATAGCAGATCATGCTTCATCACATTGCAATACAGGTTTATAGTTTAAGTTTAGTTTCCATCAACATAGTTCTTGAAGATGGGATTTCAAGTTCTAGGGGGGTATTCAATCGCTGTCGTGCTCCCGCAGCCATCTCCCGATGGGGGAGATGGCTGTGGGGCCCTGTTCAATGCTGTCTTCTACGACAGCATTGAACAGGGGTTCTCCGCAGAATGAGCCCAAAATCACAAGCTGTCGGGCTCGTTCTGCCGAGAAAAGCCGGAAATAGGCGAGCTCCCTGCCGGAAAGGATAGCGATGTGCTCCCTAGGGTGCACGGACAGGCGCTACCACGGGTGCTGTGCCAAGAGCTGCCACTTAAAAAGGGGTAGTCGGCCCCTAAAAAAAGAGAATATACAAGAAAAAGAAGTGGCGCTGGGATTGATGAAATAATCGTAGAAATATTTAATAACAATTTAAAATAACATATCATCAAACAATTGCATACAATAATAAAAAGGTGGGTCAATAACTGGACCGAAGGCTGAATGAATTGGACCCAAGCAAGATGGAAATGGGTAGTAGCTGGGATAAAAGGGGGGTTGCCCAATAGTTACCACTGTTGGTGATTGTGATCCAGTCCCAAAAACAGAATTCCAATGGTCCTCAAGTAGGTGTGACTGTGGGGGCCACAGTTAGTTGGAGGCCCAGTGGATGTTGTAGGGCTGTAAACTGTTTAGGCCACAGTGTCTCACGTCGCTTAGAGGCTCCAATATGGGGGATAGGATCAGATGGCAGGTGTCCTCAGGGTTGGAAATTTTAAGACCAACTGGTCAAAGATCTCAGTCTGTTGTAGCCAACCGTGATTCCTGCTTGGAGAAATGTCCACGTAGTGTCGGCAACAATGGACCGCAAATGCGGGATGGTATAAAGGCAATTATCTCCCAGAGCTTGGAAATGGGCACCCAGTGCACTGAAAGGTCCAATGAATAGAGTCAAAATATATTCAGCTAGTCCTGGTCCAGGCTAGGTCCTGACACGTTTCGCTGCTTGTGGCAGTGCAGCTTTATCCCTGCCGGAGCTCGTCTATTTCCGTCCTCAACTCGCGGCCACGCCCCCTTCTTGCCGCTCGGCGGCCGGGACATTGAATCCCGACCGCCGAGCTCACGTCGAGCAATGCGAGAACGGGACAGGGGCACGGCTGTGGAGCTTGCTCCACAGCCATACCCCTGACATTGAATACCCCCCCTAGAGTCACAATATTCAAAAAATATATGGGTTATTTTTTAAACAATTTCATTGTCTACGTGTCTTTAAAAATTGGAGGGGCAGAACCTCCAAAGTGAAGGAATAGTTATTAAAAGCATGGAAATTTATGGATGGACCTAGTCCTACTAAGTTACAAACACACTTTAGCATAGTTCATTTAGCATATTCTGACCTTCCCTTATAGGAATTCTGTGGTGTGGTATCATGTACATCAACTGTCATAGGATGTTGGATTTTGGATCCTGTTATTTTAGTTGATGAAGGGAATTTAGTCTGGGCTGTCTTTTTAAAAGCATACTGATGCTTTCTAGGCAGAGGAGAATATTTTGTACCATGGAAGATGAAGAAGAATCCAACAATTCCCATGTGCATTTGCAAATGACTATAGATGTGCTTAGGTTGTGAAGAGGAAAGCTTCTACAAGCTGCTGGGGCTCCCAGTAGGGTTATTAAGAAGACTGCCTGACTACAAGGAAACATAATTAATACATTGTAAATTCTATTAAAAATTTAAATTGGCATTCTCTGAAGCCACCATCTGGACTGGTGTAATGTTGCTTTGTGAATGTTATTATGTACTCAGCTGAATGGTACACAGAATGAAACAGTAGTCATCGATTTCTAATTAAAGTCGTGTTTTTTAAGTGCTGTTCATGAAAATGTTGTTCTGTAACATTATAATCCGCCAATAGATTCCATCTACCTATACTTGCCAATTACTAAATGCTAGGGCTCATCAACCAATACAAATAATGAATATTAATATATTTTTTTCTTTTATGAAAATTTTATGGCTTACAGCAGTATTAATGAAGACGAAGATTTAAATCCAGAACAAAAGCTGGAAAGAGAAAAAGAAAGGAGGATGGCAAACAACGCAAGGGAGCGACTGCGTGTAAGAGACATCAATGAAGCATTCAAAGAACTTGGGCGCATGTGTCAGCTACACTTAAAGAGTGAAAAACCACAGACAAAACTTCTAATTCTTCATCAGGCTGTAGCAGTTATCCTTAATCTGGAGCAACAAGTCAGAGGTTAGTAGGTTGTCTTGGGTAGAGATGCAGTGGCATTAGAAGAGCTTAATGGGTATATTGTAATTCTTATATCATCCATTTTGCTATTTCTACACAATATGTTTATATGAGGGTTGTATAATTCAGCATGGTAGCAGTAGCTCTATCACAACAAATTAGCCGAGTTCAGTCTGATTGAAGAACAAACAGTTTTTCAGAAGAGTGAACCATTTTCTAGTCTAGTAAAACTTTCAAGCAGAGTTCAAAGTTCAACTACTATTTTGTAACATCAGACCTCTTTTTACTTTGGAACTACGAAGAGGGTTTTTCAGTTTGGCGGACAGGGGAGGTATCGGCGCACACCTATTCAATGCTGCAGTTAACAACAGCATTGAAGGGTGTCAGATCCGACAATTAAAAAAGTGGCATATGTTTTGTCGGAAACTGCAGGGGATTGTTGAATTCATGGATGTTTTTCGACAATCCACGGCACGTTTTTGCCGATTTTGCGGATTTTCCGACACTTGGAACATTGTTTTTGGCCGTCAAGTTACAGTCTGAAGATCCGAAAGTGGCCCAGGATTGCGACTGTTGGGATGTTTTGACGGTGGTATACAATCCGGGATTCCAACTAAGTATCAGCAATCGTTTGCTGCAAGGCTAGGGTGCCGATAACTAAATGCTCCATGATGCACACGCATTCATTTTTATCACAGCTGTTATATTATTTACTGCCCCAGACTTCCTGTTTTTTTTTGTATTTCTGTTCTAGAAGTATAATGTTAGAAGTCCTAATTTTCCTAATTGCTTAATTGTGCATTGCAAACTTACTGTACTATGAATATATATACGCCTATCTGGGTAATGTTACAAAAGTTTGTTTTGCTTGCATGCGCATCTTTAATAATTCATACTAAGCTTGCAGTGTCTCGCTCTTTTATTTGCATTATTTAAGATTAGACATTACGCATTTTACTATCTGCAGATTCCAAGAAAATATAGACATTGCTGTTTTTAGCAAAATTTTGCTATACAGATCTGTAGGGACCTGCTAACATATAATAGCATGGTTTTCAGTGACAAGCTCCTCTAAATAATCTGTTACAGAGAGGAACCTCAACCCCAAAGCAGCCTGCCTTAAGAGAAGGGAAGAAGAAAAAGTGTCTGCCGTATCGGCAGAACCACAAACCACACATCCAGGAGTTCATCCTGGGCTTACTGATGCTACCAACCCTATGGGTCATATGTAAACATCAGCCAGGTAAACACAAGGTGACTGCTCAGTTCTGTTTGTCTGTCTGAATTTTCTGGGAATGCTTTTAAGCCATTTTATGGTTTATATTTAGTGATGTTTTTCTGGTGAATGTGGGTTTTATAGGTTATATTGCCAGGGTTATAATGTAATAGTAATTATGGGACAGATATGGTTCAATGTATATTGTCCTTACTATTATACCTGTGAAATATGTATTCCAATATGGGCATAAAAATAAATTAATATGTAACCCTACCAGTCAAATAGTTGAACAGTTTTATTTTCTTCGTTTTATTGATATTTATAGCTTGTGTCAATATACTCTGAGATTAAAGCATAACAAAACAATTGGAGAGAAAAATAGAAATGTTAAGATCATTGTATTAAATCAAACTTACTTACATTTTCACTCCTTATAGTAGCCACCATGCCATTTTTTCTACTCTATTATAAAAATATATTTTGGGAAGTTAAACACTATTTTGGGTCTGGAGGCTGTACTGGCCATTCCATGACTTTAAACCTACTGTCTTGTTGTTTTCCTTTAAGGTAGTTCTGTTATAGCGTGGAGCAGGGGCGTAACTAAGTATTTAGCGCCCCCCCGGCACCCACTACCCCCCCCACCCCCACCCACACACACACCTAACCTGCCCCCCCTTCTTACCCGCGGTCTGCGTCTCGCCCGGCTCTCTGTCGGGACCTGCCTGACCGTCACGGTCCCGGCCGGCTCCTGCTGCTACAATGAAAACTGACTCTTAGAAAATGGCTGCCCCCATACTGCAGACAGAAAACTGTCTGCAATATGGGGGCAGCCATTTTCTAATTGTCAGTTTTCATTGCAGCAGGAGCCGGCCGGGACCGTGACGGTCAGGCAGGTCCCGGCAGAGAGTTGGGCGAGACGCAGACCGCGGGTAACTATAGCCCCGCAGCCCCCCTGGCGGCGCCCCCAATTTCTCTGCACCCCCTCGCCACCGCAGGGGCTGCGGAGCTATAGTTACGCCACTGGCCTGGAGGTGTGTTTTGGATCATTGGGGCAGATGTATTAAGCCTTAACCAGAGATAAATGCAAGGGTGATCAGGAGAGATAAACTCCCAGCCAATCACCTGCTAACTGCCATGTTACAGGCTGTGTTTGAAAAAAGTCAGTAAGGAGCTGATTGGCTGGTTGTTTATCTCTCCTTATCACCCTTGCATTTATCTCTTCTTAAGGCTTAATACATCTGCCCCATTATCTTTTGGTGTAGGGGTCAAGTCTTTACCTTAAGGGGCTGCACATATGGGATGGTTTGGCCAGACGAGATAGTCAAAATCACCTAAAAGGTTAGCCAGAATCGCCTTGTGTGTACACTGCAGGTAATAGTTATGTGCGGCCCAGCGTCATCGCCGCTATCGCCCAGACAAATAGATTGTGCAGGCAAGTCAATTTTGACTAGCCTCTGACACTGTTTTTGGCTGTACACACAGGCTAGTGGCTGGGTATGGCAGCTGGCTATCTCCGGCGGCTTTAGCTTGACTTTGACTAAGCCAAATCGCAAAGTCATAATCTCTCAGCCCGAGCTCGTGTGTACACCGCTTAAGGATCTAGCAAAAGAGCCTAAGTACTACTCCATACTTGACAGTTTGTCACAGGGACTTCTAAGGTTGTGTGCACACTTGTCCAATACTCCAGAGATGCATCTGACCAAACTGTTTATACTCACCTACTACAATCTAGTTCCTGATTCAGCTTCAAATCTATGCATTCAAACCTGTCCAATTTTGCAGAAGATCTCTCCAATGTATGGTGTCACTCTTCACACTTGCCAAATCTTTGTCAGACTCGCTGCCTCTGTAAAATCTGGTTATGGCATAGCGGATCAAATCGGTCTAGAGCAACCATGTTATGGTTGACCAGCCTTAAGGTGGCCATACACACGCAGATTAATCTGCAGTTCTGTCTGGTTGGAACAAAAACATGGTTATGGATGAGCCCAAATGACAGTTGACCATTTGCTTGGAAATGCTGGAAAACTGACAAACTGTCACTCATCCATAACCATATTTTTGTTCCAACCAGCCAGATCTGAAGATAAATCTTACAAGTGTATGGGCACCTTTAGTCCAATCCATCTGGTCGGACACCTAAAGATGGTGGTGAATAGTACCGTGGTGAGGTCTGCATCAATGGGTGGTGCGCCTAGAGCCCACGTTAAGGCACGCTGGTCTTCTACCCTCTACTGTTTTCACTGCAGAGATACTGCCTCCAGCTCCACGCAGTTTATTTGTTTATTAACAGTTTCTTACATTGCAGATATAGGTGGGGGTAGATCCCTTGGCAAGGGAGGACACACACCACACGGCACTCCAAGGTTTTTTAGTCAATAGTGACTGTGTTTAATGCAACGTTTCGGAGCTCCATCGTCAGGCATAAAGTGAACAATATGAAAAGGTGACACATACCTCTATAAATATATTGGGGAGGACAGAGAAAGGGTGTCTTTGGTTGGTGCACCAAAAGAGAATTTAATAATAAAACATGACTTTTATCGGTTTCATTAAAATAGTTGCGAAGATATAAAAAAACACGAAAAACACATGGGACACCATTGAGTGATTTAAAAAGGATATAATATATCCTCACCTAGTGGGACCCCACTTCACACTATCCCTGAATAATTTTATAAAGCACGGTGGTTGAAATTTAAGAGTGGAAAAGTTATGTCTGGTATTGACAGTTTTACAGTGTGTATGCTTATCCAGAATGTAACAATTATCAGATACAATGTATATATTCCTGGGGCTCACTATTCAGTAGCGATAAGCACCTGAACACGGGTGTGATCCCATTTCAGCGGTACCGCTGGCTGGCTTGAGCCGCTAGTTCCACAGCCTGTGTGCTGACCGCAGAGCTGTGTCTGAGGTGTGCCGCCGTGCACTACCTCGCTCTTGCATGTCAGATCAGACAGGAGTGTACACGGCTCTTGCGCTAGAGTCCGTGTCACTGTACTACAGGGAACAGTGTGCTACGGATACCCTGTGTCGCCACCGGCCTAAACAGATCAAAATACAATCATATGGGGGGAAGGGAAGTTGGGTTTAACACACTAGGTGTGCAGTCAAGCGTACGCTTTCGCAAGAGCTTCTGGGATAGAATCATTGGATAAGTATATGAGCAATATCAATAATGTTAGTGTGAGTTTCCATACACATGGGACAATCTAAGAATTATTGCTGGATAAATGCATAAACAGTAGTCAATATTAATTGATTCCTGCAAAATTGCAGGGATGTTGAAAGAAGTACTGTGGGAGTATATCAACCAGATCCTCGAAGGGGAATGACAAATGGAACTAATGCACGTGTTAGAACTATAGCAAGGTGTTCCATGAAATGCGCTCATTAAGTCCCCTGGGATTAACAGTGTCCAGTTTATAGATCCACATTGCTCCAAATCGGAGGAGTGCTGCCGCACGATCTCCACCTCTCCTCTTCTCTGGCACTTGGTCTATGATGTTATACTTTAAGGAAGACATTTGGTGTACACATACCTTAAAGTGCACTGCTACTGGTTGGTCACTGGGGTTTCCTTGCAGTGCACCTTTGATTGAAGACATGGGCATATGCTCCTTAAATTGTGGGGTAGTTTTTCCTATATAATATAGTCCGCATGGGAAGATGAGTGCGTAGACCACAAACTTGGAACTGCACGTCACTACATGTCTGATGCAATAGATTGTATCAGTATGTAGAAGTATGAAGGTAGAGCTCCTGATCAAATACTGGAATGTTGTACAGTTAGGACAGCGGTAACAGCCTGGAGTTTTTTACTGGTTAAACCCCTGCTAGAGCTGTCAAAACCCGCAATATCTGTGTGGACCAATGCATCACGTAGATTGCGTCCCCACCTAAAGCAGGCCATCGGTCTCAATTTAGCCATGCACGGCAGGTCTTTTTCTTTTTTTTTTTTTTTTACAATAGACCATAGAGCTTTACTGGCCACAGATAATACTGGACTCCCGGTATCAAAGGTACTAATCCAATGGAAAATATTGGGTTTCTGTTTAGCTTTTCCACCTTGTAGTAATATCTGCCCATGCGGACTATATTATATCGGAAAAACCACCCGACAGTTTAAGGAGGGTATGGCCATGCACCGCTCTTCAATCAAAGGTGCACTGCAAGGAAAATCCAGTGACCAACCAGTAGCAGTGCACCTTAAGGTATGTGTACACCAAATGTATTCCTTTAAGTATATCATCATAGACCAAGTGCCAGAGAAGAGGAGAGGTGGAGATCGTGCGGCAGCACTCCTCCGATTTGGAGCGATGTGGATCTATAAACTGGACACTGTTAATCCCAGGGGACTTAATGAGCGCATTTCATGGAACACCTTGCTATAGTTCTAACACGTGCATTAGTTCCATGTGTCATTCCCCTTCGAGGATCTGGTTGATATACTCCCATGGTATTTCTTTCAACACCCCTGTAATTTTGCAGGAGTCAATTAATATTGACTACTGTTTATGCATTTATCCAGCAATAATTCTCAGATTTCCCCGTGTGTATAGAAACTCACACTAACATTATTGATATTGCTGATATACTTATCCAATGATTCTATCCCTTTTTTTAAACAATTTTAATTTATATATTATCACTTATGTTCACCTTGTTAAGCACAGTTGCACTTTTATACATTTCTATGTATTCTACACTGCTTTCCCCGGTGTTATAGAGAATCCGATTCCTAGCGTCCCAGAGTTGCTAGGCGACGGGGGGCTAGGCTACATGCTGATGTCATCCCTATGCGCCTTGCAACAGAGGACCAGCGTGGAATGGCATCCTACACCAGGGATCTTATTTATAGAGGTATGCATGACCTTTTCATATTGTTCACTTTATGCCTGACGACGGAGCTCCGAAACGTTGCATTAAACACAGTCACTATTGACTAAAAAACCTTGGAGTGCCATGTGGTGTGTGTGTCCTCCCTTCACAAGGGATCTACCCCCACCTATATCTGCAATATACCATATATACAAGGGCACTCATGGAAGTAGGACTGCCGGATCGACCAGACCTTTAACAGTTATATTACGCACACATATTCTCTTTAAAGCGCTGCAAAATATTTGAACATTCACATCAGTCCCTGCCCCAGTGGAGCTTACAATCTATACTCCCTACCACATGTACTCGCACATTCATTCATACTAGGGTTAATTTTGTTAGGAGCCAATTAACCTCACAGTTTCTGATTGCCAGGAGAGGCAGAGCTCTTGCTGTCTCTACATATTTGCAGTGGGGTGCAGCAATAAAAATATCAGATTTTTCCACTGGTCTGTGTTATAACACAGATCAGTGGAAAATCTGCTATTTTCATTTGAATATGACAGATGAGGCTCTGCCTCCCCTGACTGCACAGCGCATCCATGTATAACAGTAGGTATGCATTATGTTTACATACTTTACTAAATGTTATAAAGCTGTCATGTGTATTTATATTCCTTTAAGACCAGTTTGCACAAGTATTGCGTTATAAAATGATTTTAGCTTTTTCCATTTAATGTTTGTTTCTTTGCATATGCTTCTAAGAGTTTAATGCATTAAGCAGTGAAAAGAGTGAATAGGTTGCCTAGATCAACCTATCGGCTTCTACCTATTATTTTAGAGACTATACTTAATAAATGCTACCTCAAAGCTGATTGGTTGCTCTGGGCATTGTCTCCACTTTCCCATTTCTCAACTCTTTATATGATGTATATCAGATGTGCTTGTGTATACTGTATAATATAGTGTGCTTGTAAAAGGTATGTTCAGGGTCACACAAGAATAAAACATTATCATGAATTCAGAAAATGTTTGTAATGAATATAGTTTATTTTGTTTTGGTGCTTATTGTACTTACTGTCTATTTCAGGACTCCCACACTATGGATAGCATCTATAAAAAAGGTGACCTTTTCATCACAAGGACACAGACAACTAACATATCAACGCAAATCTGACAGGATAACGAGAAGATGATGAAGGGGGGACTTGAATCAAGATGCCCAGGATGCAATCTAATGATACAAGCAAATGTGGAACATCTGCACGGAATTTGAAATCTGCTGGAATTTCAGCCCGTTTCTTCACATCTGTAACTGTCTCAGTGTGTCGTTCCTGCACAATCAGACTGTCCTACTCTCTCCACACACAGTGGAAGCTGCCTTGTGCCTAAACTGAATTGACAAATGCATTGTATCTACAAATTTTATTTATTGTTAAGGAACTGTTGTAAAGGTCTACATGTAACAAAAAGGGAAAAGTTGGGCTGAAAGTGGTAAAGATTTCAGTTGATGTCAGCATTTGTTAGAACTGTTCTCATACAGAGAATACAAGCAGTGGCAACCTGTGACCCTTTAGCATTCCCAGCATACCTATTAGTGTCTTAAAAAAGGATGGAAATGGATTTTTATGTCATTTCCACTCCTTTTGCCATATACATAGTTTTCCAGCTATTGGAAAACATTCTTTGGCATAGCTTTGTTTGTTTGTTTTTGTATTTGATTTTCTAATGTTATTTTTGGTCTCTGGTAATCTGAACAGTTATGGTCATAGGTAACCTCCCATAGTGTGCTCCCAGCTGCGAGTTGGTAATCATTGTAGAGTAGACTGGAGCATGGCTATGACCTAGCTGCTTCATAAGGCAGAGGGGTTACATCATTTTTCCTAAAAGGAACATTGTTTTGCTGATAAAGGAAACAAATCCGAAGGCTTCTTAGCATAGCAAACTGTAAATTGGGGGCAAATGTACTATGTTAGAACAGTTTCTATCCCATGCAGTATATGCTACCTGTAGGACAGGCAGGCATTAGCAGTAATAAGCACAAAACCTAAAGTACAAAAGGAGCTTTTCCGGCAGAAATGATGGTAAATGGTTTACCATGGCCAGTTGTATGAACAAATCTAAATGCAATGAAATAAATCTAGGAGCAATGGTCAACAGTTTGCAAAACAAAAAGTGTCTAGACAGATGTATAGATTATACTAGGTAACGCATAGAATGTAATCAATCAGTTTATAAGACTATAGTCTTGTCTAGCAGAATGCTCAGTCTAATATATATATATCCCCAATCCATATCAATCCCTATGAACTTCCACGTAAGCAGTCTTCCACTACAATGAGCATGGAAAACAGAAATATATATATGGGCTGGGTCCAGGTTTGAACAAAATGTTCCCAAATTTAGTATTCTGCACAGAACCTATTTTTTTCTTTTTTTTTTTTTTATGGAGAAATCTGACATTTTTAATGGTCCCTGCCAACCGGATTCATTGTAGAGTTAGTGGATATTACCTATTGCTTATATTCGCATCCAGTCATGGGACTAGATCTGTGGCCTTGTTCTTTATTTCAGTATTTATCAACATACAATGTTGCTTCTGACATGTGAGACTGATCACGTGCCACTGCCTGGCCTTTTCCTTTCTCTTCAATGCTTATTTTGTTTTCTTTCATCTTTTTTGGCTATATTAGGCTTTGCAGTATGCCCAGAAGCTTTCCTTCATAAAATAGAAAGAAAAGAAAAAAAATACAAAAAACATTTGGCTTATTTTTCACTGTAGTTAGTCTTTTATACAATAATCTTGTAAGAAAATTTCTTGAATTCTAAATATTACTCTTTCTAGATTTTTGAAATCGAAAAAGTTTTCAGTAAAAAGTTTCTTACTTTATTTTACTATATTAGGTAGTAAAAATGTAGGGTTATTTACCATAACCTGTTCATTAATATCAGAAATTTACAATAGCATTTTAAGAACATAGTAGGGTCCTAGCATACCGTGTAGTACCTATGGAGTATTGTAAGAGCTACTTGTTCAAGATGAATTGCTGATCATCTTGTTCTACAGTTTTCATTGTTGGTCTATTGCAGATTTGTACCCTGTGTCAAACTCAACGTATTGTTGATAAAACTTTCAACCAGCAGCAAGAAGTTCAAAAAAAATTTCTGTCTGTGTAACAGAAACACAATATGTATATAACATTTATGTAGCAATAAATGTGCCATCTTTTTTTAAATACTGCGAATCAGCATTTTTATTCTTAGCCATAGAGGAGGATGTGATTTATATAGCTTTAAGCTGTCCTATTTATCAGTATTGCACTGTTGACTCTGTGACTTTGACTAATAAGTGTAGGTTTTGTGCAATTATATTTGTAGTGTTCAATTATCACATAATTTGGCAATTGCTGAGTTACTATGTTCAAATGTAACAGGTTTTTCTTGGTCCCATTTACATGTAATGGTTTGTACACCCCATTGGAACGTGTTAGATGGCCCCTTTTTATGCTGTATAGTAAATGGATATTCTTGAAGTACAACATATTGCACATTTACATTCTGGTCAACTATGCATCATACACTTTTTTTTTTTTTTAATTGAGTTTTTATTTATGCATTTAGAAAAAGAAAAAGACATACATTTACATTTTTTAAAAATATTGTGCAAGTTCAATATCTCATAAACGAAAACATGACACACACCCCGGCACGGGCCCAACCCCCCACCCTCCCCCCCAACAGGATATTGACCAACCATAGATTTGGACTTCACATTTACTTTATCCACAAACGAAACTTCAGTGGCATCATAGTAAATCCCCCTACAAAAGCGTATTCAGAGAAGAGGAGAGAAGAGAAAAAAAAAAAAAAAAAATCAATATATCTGTGCTGTGCTAGCACCAATTTCCGCTATATCGGTGAATCGCCCAGAAGAGGGCGTCGTAGAGAGGATTCCAAAACTAGAAGACATTTTCCCATGACCTCTTAAGAATTTTTTACGTGCAAAAATTAAGTTCATGCGCTTGTGATACGACTATATACCAATGCGTCAGTGATTTGCCAAAAAATTTTTTTTTTAGGTCATTTCGAGACCTAGTGCCCAGTGCATCATCAATTCAATTCTATTCAACAATATCAGAATTTGTTTCATACCCTTTGTGAGACACTAAATAGCCAATAATAGTGCTATGTAGAAAAGAGAAAAAAAAAAAAATTCTTCTTTTTCTCTCCTTTTTCCCTCCCCTCCTCTCTCCTTCACAAAGGAGGGGGGCCGTACCCCACAAATAGATATAATTCTGCTAATGACACCTCCTGCACATTTTTCAAACAGAACAAGGTGCTAGTGCTGTTTAATCTTAAAGAGACTATGGAGTCAGCAAGGCCCCTCCCTACCCTAACCCAATCTAAAAAACTCTGAGACATGCCATCTGTGCCAAACCTTATGGAACTTATTGCTAGCATTCCTTGACGCATAAACAAATCTTTCATGAGCATAGGTTATGTTTACTAAATTAATCCATTCTACAAAGATAGGGCCATTCTGCGCCATCCAATACCTTGCTATAATCACCTTGGCAATAGCAAAGAGGTTTCCGGCCAATAATCTTACTTCACTAGGGAGTCCTTCCACATCCCAGATCCCCAGTACCGCATTCATACCGGAACAGACCTCTGCTGGGATCCCCATACTATCTACTGCCGAAATGACATTTTCCCAAAACCCCTGCACATGTTCACATTGCCACAAAAGATGCCAAAATGTTGCATTTGGTAGTCCACACTTCACACATTTATCCGGGTTAGACCCACAGAACTTCTTAAGTTTGCTAGGAGTAATATATGTTCTATGAAGAATATTATAGTGTACCTGTCTTATACGTATAGAATTTGTGGCATTGTTGGTAGCTGCCAGAGCCCTTCTCCACCCACTTCCATCAATATTAGGAATCTCTTTAGCCCATTTCATCTTAAGAGGTACTAACTGATCTTCCTCCTCCAGTGATCCCAGGTACCTATATAACTTAGATACCCGTTTACTAATACCTAATTTTCGAACTAGGAGTTTCACTGGGTCCTCTACTAACCATTCTTCTCTCCCCCTTCTCCATCGACCCACTGCGCTCCTAACCTGCAGATAGCTATAGAATATCGTATTGGGCAACTTGAATTCTATTTTCAATTGTTCAAATGACTTAAAAATGCCATCCTCATATAATTGACCCAACTTTACCACCCCAAATTTGTTCCAAATACCACCCACCCCCTGGCTCTTAAGCTTACCCAAAGTATCAATTGCAAAAATTTCTATTTCTGGGTCTGTCCCTGCATATTTAACCATGCTGCGGGCCTGATTCCAGATTTTAACAGCCTGCCTCACTATCGGGGGAGAGCTATTTGGGACCTCACCCGCCAATAATATCTGTAGGGGGCATCTTCCAGATTTAGTTACGTCCATTAGTTCGTCAAGTTCACGGGTACCTTGCCCTTCCCTGACCCAGGCTTGAAGGTGCAGCAGCTGGGCAGCCCTATAATATCTCTTAAAATTTGGAAACGCCAAACCTCCCTTCTCCTTCTCCCTCCCAAGTATTGATAACTTTATCCTGGGCCTTTTGCCCTTCCAAATGAAAGACGTGAGAATACTATTTAGTTTCTTAAAATAAGCGTCGCTGATATACACAGGGGACTGTTGAAGGACATATAATACTTTTGGGAGGATCAACATCTTTATCAGGTTAATTCGTCCCATTAGCGTTAATGGGAGTTTGGACCACCCTCTACATTGCTTCTTAATAACCTCTATTTTTGGGTTTAAATTGTCCTGAGCGTAAGCGCCTGGGGCCTTCGAGACAATCACCCCCAAATATTTGAATCTGTCCACTTTGACTAAGGCATTGGTACTATCTATAAACTCAATATCCTTTCCTAACACCATCATATTTGATTTCTGCCAGTTTATCTTAAGACCTGAAACCAACCCGAAGCTTTGGAGGAGATCAATTATGGGATGCAGATCCCTCTGAGGATTACCAAGCCCTACCAACAGGTCGTCCGCATACAGGGCAACCATATTGAGTCCCTTACCCTCCTCTCCCCTCCTACCCGCCAATGTAGTTCTCAATAGACATGCTAGAGGCTCAATTGCCAAGGCGAATAGGAGGGGGGAAAGGGGACAACCCTGACGAGTGCCCCTGGTCATGGGAAATGAAGGGGAGGTATGCCCATTGATCGTCACTCTTGCCCTAGGATCTTTATATAACAATGAAACCCAATTTATAAAATTTTGACCAAAACCAAATGCCCTTAGAGTGCCCCAAAGGTACGGCCATTCAACTGAGTCGAAAGCCCTGCAGGCGTCAAAAGACGCCAGCAGAGCTTCGGACCTTCGAGCTGCCACAGCCTGGAGATACGAGAAGACTCTTCTTAAATTAATACTTGTAGATTTACCTGCGATAAACCCGGTTTGATCGGGGTGTATTAATTCTTCTATAACCTTACTCAATCTATTAGCGAGTATCTTCGCGAATATTTTCGCGTCAGTGGAGATAAGGGATATGGGTCGATAGGACTCAACCATGGTGGGATCTTTGTCGCTTTTTAAAATTACCACAATGGATGCTTCTTGCATAGAGGCGGGGCGTTTATCCTCCTTCACCATGTCCTGAAAAGTACCCAACAATCGAGGGGCAAATGTTGCTATCAGTGCCTGGACTAGTTCCCCCGGGATGCCATCAAGACCTGGAGCCTTCCCCTTAGGGAGCGACTTAATGGCCGATGTCACCTCATGTAACTGTATTGGCGCCTCGAGCATCTCCCTAGCACTTGCAGAGAGGCCAGGTAGTTTCACTGTACTTAAATAGTTATCGATTTCGATTGAGCCTTTATTGGCCTGGGAGCTGTAAACATCTCTATAGAAGAGGGCAAATTCCTCCACTATTTCAGGAGTAGTGAATAGGTCAGCTTCGCGACCCTTAATCATATGTATAATGTTAGAGGGCCTATCTTGCTTTGCTAGATATGCCAGTAATCTCCCCCCTCTATCGGCGTTCTGGTACCACTGGTGACTATTCTCAATAACTCTACGACTTGTGACTTCTTGTAAATAATCCGTCCACGCGGTTTGGGCTTTTTCCCATAATACCTTATCATCTTCCATCCCACTGATTAAATATTGGTTCTCCTTCTGTACCGTTTCTTCCTCCAATTTATTGATTTTACTTCTGTGCTGTTTTTTAATATATGCAATCTTTTTGATAAGTAGCCCCCGTAAATAAGCTTTAAATGCATCCCATAAGACGGAGTTACGTGATGTACCATGATTAATCTCAAAAAATCCAGCTATTTCATCCCTTAGCTCCTCCTGATTTATCTGGGATACCCAAAAGGACTGGAGTTTCCACGGACGGAATCCCTCTCGCATCTCCAAGTCAAGCTCCATTATCAGTGGTGAATGGTCGGATATACCCCGAGCTTTGTATGACACATCAGTAATCCTGTTAAGCACGGTATCCGAAACAAAAATTAGATCTATTCTTGAGAAGGACCCGTATGTCATGGAATAACAGGAGTACTGTTGCTGCTCTGGATGCCTAATTCTCCATGGGTCCCGCCACCCTACACTATTCATAAATTCTGCTAGACTACTCTTACCAGTTCCCTGCCTTACCGAACCCTTAGACCACTTGTCCAGCTGGGGTGAGAGGACCATATTAAAATCCCCTAGACATATCACATTATGATTAGGGCAAGCCGCCACAAACTCAACTGCCTTATTTAATACACCTAGGGAAGAGGGAGGGGGTATGTAAACGGCAAGCAAACAAAAATCTATATGGTTAATGGAGCAATCCAAAAAAATGAATCTTCCCCCAGCATTGATCTCTTTTTTACGGCACACAAAGGGCACAGACTTTTTTATAAGAATCGAGACCCCCCTAGAATGGGTGGAGAATGGGGCATGAAAGGCGGCACCTATCCATTGGCGTTTAAGGGAAGCCAGACGGTCCACGGTCAGATGCGTCTCTTGGAGACATACAATGTCAGAGGCATAGTGTTTACACTGGTTCAAGACCAATGTTCTTTTAATCTTGTTATTTATGCCTCTGACGTTCCACGTCATTATCCTAACCATCCCAGTGCAATTCGACTGACTCCTTCCTTATCCATTGTGTCATGAGGGAATATGTGGGGAGAGTAGGGCCGCGCCGTTCAAACATAAACACTGACATAAAACAACACATACCCCACCCCCCACCCTGTATGACCTAACCCTTTAGGCATACCTTACCTCCCACCCTACCCCAATCTACTACTAACTACTTCCTCTTTTGCATCATACACTTTTAGATTATATATACTGTGTACAAGTTACACTGCTGACTCTTTAGTACTAGAGGTTGCAACTGGAATTCACAACGGCAGTGGTTCCCAAACTTTTTTGAATTACAGCACCCTAGAGAATCAGAATTTTTTAGCGTCACCCCTAGGCCAAAAGTTTTTTATTGACCTATTTTGAAAAAAATATTAAATAACATAATTTGATTGTCATTCCTAGGTTCAATTCTGTGGTAAGGGACAGTATTTGCTTCTGTCTGTCCACATAAATTATGATTGGAAGCCTCAAGCACTGGTTTTGCCTGTTACTTTGACCATAAATAATTTGAGTTGGTCCTGGACTACCAACCCAGGGCACCCGTGCAAGTGTCCTGAGGGCACCACAGGGTGCCCAGGCACACAGTTTGGGAACCACTGCACTATGGGATATATTCAATGTTGCAAAAACATGTAAAGAGTACCCACACCACTTTTATTCTTTTAGCACTAGTGACTTATTTCTCCACTTCAAATAGAATTTTCTGGGAAAAAGTTTTTTCCTTTAATAATTTGTTATTGAGGGAGGTGCCACCCACTACTTCATATTAGACAAACTACACAAAAAGAACACCGTAAGTATATGCGGGTGCACTTCAAAAAGTGCACCTGCATATACTTACTGTGTTCTTTTTGTGTAGTTTGTATATTCAATGTTGATGGCGAGCTGTGACAACGAGCAGCGCTGCCTGCTCGCTGACGCAGCTTGCAGGCTCAGTATTCAACTGAACCCCCCCCCCCCGCCCCCCTGCATACACCGATTCCCCCTCGCTCCATTTTTGGATCGAGGGGGAACGGCGTATGCGGCCGCTGAAATAGCGAGACTCGCGGCTAAATGCAGCGGGCCCCCTGCATTATCTGCAAGCCTCGCTGTTTTGGTGGAATCCTCACCGTCTTCTTACCGTGAGGATTCCCCCAAAACATAGAACATGAGAGGCCGACGCGGTAATTAAACAGCTACAGTAGGATCGCTTGTTTTAGGTGATCCCCACCGTTTAACCCCCTCGCCGACCGCATTGAATACGGACCTATAGGTTGAGGGGAATAAAAGATAAGAGGCATTTCTATTTAAAATTGAAATAAAAATGCCAAATCTACTAAAATTAAGCATTCATTGCAGCTTGCTTGACCATGTTTGCTTTATATTTCCCTTAGAGGTCTATTGAATGTGTTGGCAGTCTCTACAGCTATAAATTGAGTTAATAATCTCTTTCCCTGCAAAATATTGGCAATGAAGAATTGACAAAATGTTATCTGTCAAAGCCTGTCACATCTAGATGGCATGTCAGATCGGTATTCTAGCTCTGCTGAGCCCAAACTGTACAGTGCAAGAACTTCCCTCCTCCCCTAGAGGCAATTTTAATGTATCCATTGTCTTAAAAATGGCAAATACATTTTTACCTGACTTCTGCAACAATGTTATACAGATTTCACTTGCTCCTTGTATTTAACAAAATCTTACTGTTTTTATAAGGTTAACAATATAGGTAAACAATATCAAAAGAGCAATACATAACTAAATGCAATTGGTTCAGTTTTATTGGTACAAAATGGACTGCCAAGCATTTCTTGATTTAAAAAAAAAAAAAAATACAAAAAGGTCTGCATGCAGTCATTTTTCAATGAAAAGCCATGTTTGAAACAAAGCTTTATGTTTACTAAACCGCTGTTTTTAAAGCTTCAGAATGCATTTTTTGCCCACAGGAGTTTAAATGGCACTTTTCTTTTTAATATGATAGCGGTTTTAAATTCTGCTGGAAAATACAGCTTTGTGAAGCCAATGTTTAGTATATCTAGCTAGTAGAACCATTGCGGCAATTCTCTAAAGATGGTACCTATCCACTTTGTGGCAACACCTTAATGTACATAAAATCTTGTTGGTTTTAGTCACTAACACAATCTGGTTTTAACAGCATATTAGTTGGTGGAGATTTCCATTCTTATTTTACAAATGTGGCATCTATCATCATTCGCCTAGTCAATGCTGCTGTCATCGGCTATGTTAAGTCGGATCTGTTTTGTCAGAAACGGCCGCAGATTGTCACTGACATTTTCCAACCGTCGGATCAAGGGAAAACTGCCTGGGATTCCTACTTTTGGGACGTTCCGACAGTCGGGATCCCAGAGTGAGTACCCTTCCACTGTCTAGGTCTACATACATAAAGTCAACAAGCAAAAGGTCGACATGGTTAAAAGAACAACAAGCAGAAGGTTGACACGGTTATGTCCAACAAATGAAAGTCAACATGAGTTTTGGGGAATTTTTTTTTAAATTCTTTCATACTTTACCATCCACGTGGACTTCAGATTGGGAACAGTAATGTGTGGTGAGCGCAGTGGGCACCTGACCCATGCAAGCAGATGTGGTACACTAATTAAGCATCCACATGTTCAGGTTTCACCACTGACACCAAAAAAACAAATTAAGAACTCCATTTAACCTTTCCAGTGTCTAACCTTTTGGGGTCAACCTAGTATACAACACCCTTATTAAAGATGCTGCATTTTTTCTGTACTTTAGTTAAGGTGGTGACAGTCTAAAACTGGGAAGCAAAAGCCCTGTAAAAAGACGCAGTTGAAAGCCTGGGATAAGACTTTGGCTGCTGAAAAGGGATATGGTGTTTTGTGCTGATTTGCTGCCAGCCTGAGGTCATTCCAGTTCAACCCTCAAGTCAATTACAGGAGGTTGCACAATGGCTGAAAAAAATCATTGTTTTTGAGGAAGAGCAAAAGCTGGTAAATATCTGTGCGAGGTCTCCATAGACCTTGTTTAATTTCTAAAAATACTGTGACATCAGGGGTGGTGGCCTGAAGGGCACTTTAGCTGCATTTGTGGTCTGCTGATGTGTAATCCAAAAATGAAGCTGTCTTTTGAAGGAACTCTCCTGTTTGACAACAAATTGTTGTCTGATTCAGAAGATACAGCAACTGATAGATGCTGAAATAGACTACTACAGTACAACAAAATCTGATATCTGCTTTCACCTTTACAGGGAAGTTATGAGCTATAGACTAGACCAGTGGTAGCCAACCCTAGCCCTCGAGAGCTACCAACAGTGCACATTTTCCAGACAACCTAGCTGCTGCACAGCTGCAATCATTAATCACTCACACATTTTAAAAGATACACAGATGGAGCTAATTAGCTCACTTGTGATTCTGTGAGACTTGCAAAACATGCACTGTTGGTAGCTCTCGAGGTCTAGGGTTGGCTACCTCAGGACTAGACAGTCCTTATGAAGCACCGTCCTAGACTAGTACATCAAGACAGTCCAAAATTGTTTAGTTCCTGCTTCATATTCCAGTAGGGGGCAAATTGTTAAGTTTCTGATTAAATTATTTAGGACAGAAGGGTTGTGGACATGGGGTCAAGATGGTCAAGTATTTCACATGTTTCAGTAGAGTACAAAGCTCTAAATGGACAGTTTAGCAAAGTTTCTTAGTATCCAAGCAGTCACAACTATAAACCCTGTAGAGAATGGTTTTAGTCACACCTGTGTATAGTTGGATGCTTTCAGGGCAGTAGTTGATTTAAGACCAGTAAGTATGCCCAAATAAAGTATTTTCGGGTGGAAATACTGAGGAAAATTCTGACAGCTATAAAGAAGAGAGTTTTGGCAAACCTTCAGGGCCAGAAGCAAAAGCAAAGCCATGAAGGGCAAGTTGGCAAAAATAATGATCCAAGAAATAGCGCAAGTCTTTAGATGTGCAGCTATCAGTTCACAGAATAGTGTTTGTCAAACCACTACAAGGACAATTGGTGAAAAATGAAAGCCTGTGAATGATTGGTGCTGTTTGTTGGTGTTTACATAAACCAAAGTGATAAATTAGTTAAAAATACATAACTTTTTGGGCATGAAGCAAAGAATTTCCAATCAATTGAGGATCGAATTGTGTCTGAAAAGACAACGCATAAAACACCCCTAACCCAAACATTGGGTATCACATTGGGGGTGAGGAACAAAGAGCCATCTAGTGTCGTACTTAAGTATAAAAACAAATTAAATTTTTTACATGAAAGTCACAATAGGCAGCTGTATAAAAGCGCATGAATCAACTCTAAAAGGCAATACTGCATCAAACTGTATACAGGCCTCCTCAAGGGTGTTAACAAGGTTACGAGGGTGAAAGGACCCACAAGGCCAGTATAGGATCCTCTCAGCAGGCACAAGCAGAAGTCTGCATTAGAGCCTGAAGGAGTGCAGGTAAGTACCCACTCTTAACGCATTTCTGAGGCACTGGCCCTTCTTCAGAAGTGTGGTGGGTATGGGTAACAGTCCTCCTTTTATGCCCCAAATGATTAACAAACAATTAACAAGAGAAACAACATATGTGGAAACATGGTGGGCAGCGTGCAAGTGGTAAGCGGAACTGGCCATTGACTGGAAGTCCGGTATGCCCCACTTCCACTACAAGTCCTCCTGGTGCTATGACCGGACGTCCGCTATGCCCCGCTTCTGACAGAAGTTACCTCGTGATTACTGGAAATGGTCAGGGGGCCATTCTGCCGCTAAAGGAAGCGGAGGAGTTTACCATTGCGGATCAATATGTGTTCAAATAGGCAGGAAGTAGTCAGTCCATTCTTTATATAGTCCCAAACAACGTAAATGATGTAGTAGTTAAGGAGACAAAAATAAAATACTTATATTAAAATAACAAAATGACAGCATAAAATATTTGATACAGGTCGAGTATCCCGTATCCGAATATCCGTTATCCGAATTATTCCGAAAACCAGACATTCCAGAAAGTGAAAAAAAATTTTTTTTTTGCTAAAAACTCACTGGGGACATTTGTAACAGCACTACTGAGGGAATGATATGTTACTGGCACTATATATGTGCAAGACAATGATTGTTTGGCATTCAAATTCAGTGCTGAGATAGTACACAAATTTTGTTTCACGTTTTGAAACCTTGTTTTTTGAACAAATAAAATATATTTGTGTGTATTTTATGTGGTAATAAAATATATTTGTGTGTATATTATGTGTTTATACAGCATAAATGCAAGATACTTCAAAATACATCATTGAAATATTAAAATATTCCGAAATACGGAATAATCCGTTATCCAAAATTCTCCTGGTCCCGAGCATTTTGGATAAGGGATACTCAACCTGTATAGGAATTGTGAGAAGCAATGTGAACTGTTCTAAAAACCACTTTAATTCAAAATCCCGGTTTAACCTTAAAGGGGTCAGTGTTTTCACGCTCCCAGCTGGCTGCGGGAGCGTGCTCCTAGAGATTCATCTCCCACAACACAAAAAATACACTGGTGATATGATTGCTCAGTGACCATTTAGCCAGAGATAATGGCTTAAATCGCCCCGTGTGTACAGGGCTTTAATGGTCGCAGGGATTATGGCTAAAAATTGCTGGTCGCTAGTGCACAATGCACTGTGCACCAGCGATTTCTAGTCAAAATGAGGTAGAAACAGAATACCTTGCAATATTCAGCCAAAATTGCTGGGCCCTGATTAAAACAGTACACTGAGCAATATATTGCTGAGTGATACAGTATTAAGCCAGTAAACTGAGCAATAAATATATTGCTGAGAGATATTCAGCCAAAATTGCTCAGCGACCATATTGCACCATGTGTACACACCGTTATTATTATGCAGGAATCCAATCAGCCTGATCCACCAGGAAATACTGAAAGATCTTAAGTATAGTTTAGAGCTGGGGTAGCCAACCCTAGTCCTTGAGAGCTACCAACAGTGCATGTTTTGCAGGTCTCCTCACAGAATCACAAGTGAGCTAATTAGCTCCATCTGTGTATCTTTTAAAATGTGTCAGTGATTAATGAGTGCAGCTGTGCAGCAGCTAGGTTGTCTGGAAAATGTGAACTGTTGGTAGCTCTCGAGGGCTAGGGTTGGCTACCACTAGTTTAGAGCAAAGAAGGGAAAGGGGGGACATGATAGAAACTTTCAAATATATCAAGGGTTGTTAACAAGGTGCAGGTGGGAGACATTCTTCACAGGAAGAGGAGCAACAGAACACGAGGACATGCACTGACACTAGAGGGAGGAAGATTCAGGGGAAATTTGAGGAAAAATTACTTAACAGAAACAGTTGTGGGATAAGTGGAATAGCCTCCCATCAGAGGTGATAGAGGCAAATACAGTAGAGCAATTTAAACATGCTCGGGATAGGCATATTGATAACCTTACAAATAGATAAGGATCAAATATGGATTAAGGCAGTGGTTCTCAACTTTGTTCCTCAGGGACCCCCAACAGTGCATGTTTTCCAGGTCTCCACACAGAATCACAGGTGCACTAATTACTCACTGGCACATTTTAAAAGATCACAAGTGGAGCTAATTATTTCACCTGTGATTCTGTTTGGAGACCTGGAAAACGTGCACTGTTGGGGGTCCCCGAGGACCGAGGTTGAGAACCACTGGTTTAAGGTAACGTTTAAAAAAAGGGGCAGACTAGATGGGCCAAGTGCTTCTACTTCGGTACTTATGTACTATCTGGGCTCCCATGTTAAATGAACCCCATTTTTTCATACCCCTACTATCCAACTACGCATGGAGTTGATTTTATATAGTGTGGCGAGCGCAGCGAGCCACCGTGCCCGAAGCGTGGTGAGCGCAGCGAGCCCCGCGAGGGGACACGGTCTCATAAGAAAAACGGGAGCCCAGATATTACATAAGTACCTCTACTTCTTATGTGCCCTCAAATTCTATGTTTTAACCCTTTGAATGCCGAGTGAATTTGTCCTCTAGGTGTCAAAATTGCCAAGCAAACATTTTCATTCATCATAATGACTTGCAATTTTTACTTTATATAGGGAATAGAATATTTTTTACACAACATTTTTTTATTGAATTTATATAACAAATGTGAATAAAAGCTGGCATTTTTAGCAGATATTTTGAACATCTCTCAAAGATGTTGTCATTCAAAAGGTTAAAAGAATTCAGGTGTAGCATTTTGTAAGTCCTATGTGCTAAATAAGGACCATATAGTGTCATCTTTGTAGTCTATTCTGCTTATAGTATACAACAGTAGGCGCTCAGTTTTGCTCACTGCAATAAATCTGCTTTTTACAAGGTTCTCTCATTGACCTGCATATTATATAAAATGGATCAAATTACATCATAGTCTCATCGTTTGCTGTAATATAGCAATCAGGAAATTAACTATGCTTCTTATAATCTGTTCCAGACCGGGTAATTTACTGAAATGCATGCATTGCAAATGGTTCCCAGATGAGATGCAAGCATATTCGTAGTGCAAGGGGTGAGGAGAGAGACAAAACACACTACCATATAAGACAAATAACCATATTTACTAGGAGGTAGACTAGTAACAGAATATGTTCCATACTTCCTGATTAACAGTAGTCTTGTCTTAAAAAAAAAAAATAAAGTGTGAAATTTAGCTGTAAAAAAGCTATGGGAGAAACATGGCGTTGTCTGTAAATGGAGTAAATATTTATAATGAAACACAATGGACACTAGATGGAGGGAACCATGTCCCCGTGTCCAAGTGCTGCGAAACGTACGTTGGGACTGTACCGGGTGACGTGGTGCACACACATGATCTTCAGCTACAGGCTGGGACTTTCACAGAGATGCGCTAGGGGAACCAGGAAGTGACACTGTGCCAGCAAACATAGACAGCGCTACCCAGGATTTCTCTTTTTGTGGTTTTAATTTAACCACTGGCATTAACCCAGTGGTCTTACTCTTATTTAGTATTCAACGCCATAAGAGTAATACCTCTACATAATAGATGTTAATGCCCGTGTGGCTGAAAAGTGTGTACCTGTAACCATATTGGGAGTATTAACTCCATTACTCCCCTAGTGTGCAAATATACTCTGGTCTCCTGTGTGTATACTATACTGGCAGGTATCCAGATATTCTGGATCTCTATTACTCTATATGCCTGCTTTTACATGGGATGCATCGTTTGCAGGGGGCATAGGCTCTAGCCTTCTGCAATACACAATAGTGCACCAGAGGAAGAACTGAATCCCTGTTTGTTAACTTGATACTTCTCTCTGTATCAGTCCCTTCAACCTGTTATCATCGTGTCACTCTCTCATTCCCTGTCCTATACACAATGGGCCTGACAGTTGAACAGCAGAAGTGACGCACCATCAAGATGCAGGCTACTTTACTCTCGACTCTACACCTATGTTTTTATTATATGTGTGACAACCTCAACCTTTATTTATGTAAAATCTAGTGTGGATACATGGCAATGTCCATAAATGATCAATGATTTAAAATCCTATATACCATTACTCACCCCTTCGTATATGAATAATATGAATAAATGAGGGTCACTACATAGACATAAGACACCTGTTGCATAAGATTATATAGCTAGAGTATTATCTTTATATTTTTGCAGCGTCATTTTCTTTTTGTGACCAGGAAATCATGAGAAAACTGTATTTGTACAAAAATCTTCTCTGCAGTTGTAAGGGTGCCCTTCTCTTCTTCCTCCTTTGATCTCCATAACATCTTTCCCTATTGTCAGCCACGTCATCCTTCCACCTTGTGTCAACCCCCCCCCCCCCCCCATGTCAGCCATACCCCCCATCCTCCCAGGTTAGTCCTGACCATCTTTCCCCCTTGTCAGCCCCCCCCCCCCCCAGCATCAGCCCTGCCCCCCTGTTGTGAGTACCCTTTCGCCCACCCCACCCCCACACCCATGTCAGCCCTGACCCCCTACTCCAGTGTCAGCAATTCACAGCCCATAGCGCCTAGTCCTGTAATGATCAGCTCTCACAGACAATAACACTTGTGGCAATCAGACCACATGCCTTAATACGTCTGGAGGCTGTCTTCTAATATTGGTCCTTTAATAAACTGACTGTCTCCAATGTGAGTTACCAACAAATACTAATATTAGAAGTCTTTAGACCGACACATTTGTCCTGATCTGTAATCACGTTGAAGCTACTTGAAATTTACAAACATTACTGATTTCTTTTTCCCACTCTTTTAGTAAATGTGTTGCCAAACATACATTGATTTATCGACCCACACCTGCACATTTATGTCTTATTGTCTGCCGTTCTTATCAAGAACCTTGTAGTAAACATATTTTTTCCTCTTGTCTCCCCATTGTGAGTAATCTGTCTGTAGTTTGCTTCCTGGTGTGGTGATTATATTTCCTGATTATGTTCCTTTGGGATGTTTGTATGAGAGTATTTTCTGGGCATGGGACACTGGTTTCCTAATCCTATTAACTATCTTTGGTCACAATCTGATTCTAAATCTTGTTAGGGATCAGGTCTTTCTTGAAAAACAAGATGGGCTATTTGATGTCTTATATCAAATTGATCAATGGCCCATCCAGTGTTGCACATAGATGAGACAAGACAGGTAGTACAAGGAAGAAAATTCACCTTCCTTCGTATTTCTGCTATGCCTTGTAGTTAGTCTATCAGTATCTTATTATACCCCAAAGAAATATCCCCGATTATTGCTTGTTCCATCCAGGTGGGGCCTCGGTATAAATCATCCTACATCTCCAGCCTGCCCACTGTCTGACCTGCAGCCCTAAATGCAGGCTGACACACATCATGTCCCACTGCCACATTCAGATCTGCCTGACCCACAACCAGAACTCCAGCCTGCACTACAAGCGGACTGCAGCATGACCGTCAGCCTGAATCTTTGCCAGACCAAAATCCTGATGTAAAGTCTGCAGCAGCAGCATGTCTGGTACCACCAACTGGTCTGATGCAGAGATCAAAGAGCTAAGGGGAGGAAGAAATCAGATGGTAGATGACTAGCACCGTAAAAGATGCTGTTATGAACCAGAATATTTCCAGGATTGCTGGTGCCCTAACTAATACACCAGTCACAGCAACAGGTCGTAAACAAATTAAAGGCCTTGTGTAAGCAATTCAGTGAAGTGCATGAACAGAATTGCAAGAAAAGTGAAGCAGCATGCTAGGAATGGGTGCATTATCATTTGTGTATCGGTGCTTATAGAAACACAGCTCTGACAAACCCAGTAGCACTGTCCTCAATTACATCGTGCTCCAGCTAGGCGGTAAAATTACTGGGATGTATTCGTCACTAAAGTCCGACAGTATCCGTGCCACAATGGAAGGGGTTGTAGAGGCAAGCTGTGAGAGGGTGCTACCAGAACGAACACCACCACAACGCTCTTATTGCAAGTTAAAAAAAGAAACACACACACAATAACACTGCATTCACCCAGCCTATCCAAAATACATATATGGCAATAAAAATATAGGGCCCAATTCCTATGCCCCTAGTTCTCCAACATAACTTGAGCCAACAGAATATAGGGCCTTATTTTGGTTCATTCTTTCTGACAAAATCCTTCTTAGATGGGCAAAACCATGTGCACTGCAGGTGGGGCAGATGTAACATGTGCATAGAGAATTAGATTTGGGTGGGGTTTTACTTCAAAGTGAGATCTATATTGCAGTGTAAAAATAAAGCAGTCAGTATATTCACTGCACAGAAACAAAATTACTTACCCAAATCTAATTCTCTCTGCACATGTTACATCTGCCCCCCTGCAGTGCACATGGTTTTGTCCATCTAAGAAGGATTTTGTCAGAAAGAATGAACCAAAATAAGGCACATAGAGAGCCCAATAACTATGCCGGTACTTGTTTCCTATCTGGGCGCCCACGATCAAAATCGCGGTGATCGGGGGTAAAAATCGCGGTGATCGCGGTCATCGCGGGCATCGCGGGTAAAATTGGATGGTCGCGATGCCCGCGATGACCGCGATCACCGCGATTTTCCCATAGGGAACAATGTTAAAAAGGCTGATTGACCGCGATTTCACTGTTAAATGGCTCAATTGACCCGATTTGGCCATATTAACCCTGAATTAGGCCCAATTAACCCTTAAATGTCCCCCCCAATTTTTGACGCCACCCCACGATCCACGGCAACCCGAAGCGTGGCGAGCGCAGCGAGCCCGCGAGGGGCGGCGGTACGCGTCCTCCGACCTTTTCATGCCCTACTATCCACTAGGGCGTGGTGTGAGAATATAATAGTGTGGCGAGCGCAGCGAGCCACCGAGCCCGAAGCGTGGCGAGCGCAGCGAGCCCCGCGAGGGGACGCAGATACCTTCACTGTGAAGGCCGCGAGGGGACGCGCATAATTGTGAAGGTATCCGCGTCCCCTCGCGGGGCTCGCTGCGCTCGCCACGCTTCGGGCTCGGTGGCTCGCTGCGCTCGCCACACTATTATATTCTCACACCACGCCCTAGTGGATAGTAGGGCATGAAAAGGTCGGAGGACGCGTACCGCCGCCCCTCGCGGGCTCGCTGCGCTCGCCACGCTTCGGGTTGGCGTCAATCGTGGGGTGGCGTCAAAAATTTGGGGGGACATTTAAGGGTTAATGGGCTCTGTGGCCCATTTAACATTGATTCCTATGGCCAAATCGGGTGGATTGAGGCATTTAACAGTAAAATCGGGTCCATCGCGGCTTTTAACATTGATTCCTATGGGAAATCGTGAGCATCGCGTCGCGGGCATCGCGGGTACATTTATGGCCGGCCGCGACGCGACCGACGCGATTTTTCAGGTTTAACATGGTTTTCAATGGGAAAATCGCGGGCATCGCGTCGGTCGCGTCGCGGGCAGGCATAAATGTACCCGCGATGCCCGCGACGGGCGCCCAGATAGGAAACAAGTACCACTATGCCCTAGCACGACTACCACAACACAAGCAACCTAGACTCACCAGAATATTTAGTGTACAAGAATTTGGCAGAAAAGTGCCTATATTAATATGTGCATTTAAAAAAAAATGTAATGTTACACTTTCACGCATCCTCAAGGCAGCCGAACAGGCCAAGTTAAAAGGTATCATGAATATCTTTATTTTTATATTTGTGTTTAAAATATTTGTATTCAGCTATTCCTCAAGGGATGCTCCTAAGGGAAATTATTATAAAAACTTTTATAATATTTATAGGCCAGTATTCAATGGCCGGGATCGCGGCTGGTAGCGAATCCTGTGTAGCATTCGCTGCACTTTCGCCGCAATTCTCCCTTCAGGGAGATTCTCCCAGCAGCTGCCCGGCCGCCCTATTCAATGCCTCAGGGGCTCTCTGCCGCTGGCGGCAAATTTTATTTGCCGCGAGGAGCTGGGGGACGGCTGCAGGCAGGGAGATGGAAGCCTCACTGCCTGTACTGTGGGGGTGAAGAGCTGGGATAGGAGCCGCTGCACTCACTGGTCCCGATCCTGCATATGTAATTATCGGGACCAGAGTGCAGTGAATATATGAATATTAATGAGCTGAATATATGAATATTAATTTCCCTCTACTGTGATGGAATGCGGTCATTTGGTCTACAGCATGATGGTCGTCAGTCATTAGGTCGACATGGGTCTAGGTCCGGCTCCTGGCTCCCTGCTGGTGAATGTGTAAAAAAAACAAAAACAAAAAAATAAAAAATATATTCATGTGTTGCAAGCACATGAATAAAAATAGCATGCCCCTTCACAGAAAAAAAAATCTGATTTTTTGACAAAGCTTTCCTCATGGTGGCGATCTCTGACCCACATTCTTCCATCATGACCATGGTTGTCAATCACATAATGGAAGTGACTGTGGATGAGATCAGTGCTCTCCTCCTGTGCAAATATTGTCATCAAGATCTAGCCCTCTCAGCCAAGAATTGTGTTCTCCTCCTCCATCTCTGCAGTAGGTAGAACAGCGTCAGAAGCTGTAATAATACAGCAGAAAGCTGAAAAAGCCAGGAACTCAGGGGTCTGACCCGGTATTTCTATATGGAAGGGTAAGTTCCTGAAACCAAAACTTACTGTATATCTGTTTTTTTTTCTGTTGGATCCAATGTGCGTGTGCTTTTTATCCTCTGTGGGGGCCGATGTGCCAGCCCCGATAACCAGACACAAGTACAAAATGACAATTACGTTGCATTTACATCCAACTCTACAAATTTGAGGCATTGGTATGCTGAACGAATGTTGGAAAGACTCACATACTGTAACATTGTACTTTTACAGTACATAAAGTACAGTATGTGCTGATTCACGTGGTGCAGCACAGCAACAGTGGTACAGTACTTGCATCAGATGGCAGTCCCACAAATGTTTGAACATACAGAATTCACCCCAAATATATATTTTAGCAGTGTTATTACTAATACATGCTGAAGTTGCATTACCTTATTTAGGAATTATGTAATAATGTAATGAAGTGCCACAAGAAAGAACATTTGTTTTTACAGTTTTTAATAAATGCGAATATTGCACTTTCCATATAAAATTAAATTAAATATAAACACCTTCATATGTATTTAAAATTGAATAAATGCAAATATCTTCTTGATATGATATTGCAGCAACATAATGATTTAAGTACAATCAGCTGGAGTTATCAATATTTAATCAACCAACAATCATAAGTGCTAGATGGTGATGATGATAATCAGACACTTCTTCAGAAGGCAGATACAAATCAGTGGCATAGCGCCAATTTTTGCCCCCCCCGCCCCCCCCCCGGAAAATATTGGCGCCCCCCCTCCCCCTAAATTTAACCCTGCGTCCCCCCTGTCTTATATTACCTTTCCCGGCCGTCACGCTGTGTCCGCCGGACGGGAGCCGCAGATCTACTAGCAGACCAGCGCTCCTCCTGGCTCCCTATGACAAAATATCCATCACAAAATGGCCACCCCTACAGCAGACCGTTTTTAAGGATGCTAGAGAAGGCCGCCGCTGCCTCCTCTAGCATCTTAAAAAACTGTCTGCTATAAGGGCATGGCCATTTTGTGAATGACATTTTGTCATATGGAGCCAGGAGGAGCGCCGGACTAGTAGATCTGCAGCTCCTGGCCGGCGGACACAGCGTGACGGCCGGGACAGGTACCTTGCAGGTAGTGGCAGCGTAACAATAGCCCCGCAGACCCCGGCGCCCCCACACTTACTTGGGGCCTCCCTGCTGCGCTATTGTTACGCCACTGATCCAAGTGTATTATGTTCCAATTACTTAAATATGACTACTTTACTTGGCCTAGTGTGGGTTTTATCTGCACCTGCCTGTCCTATTCTGTCATAAAATTCGAGAAAGAGACATTTTAGTAGACATTGTGAGCATGCTCGGTACAGAAATGTGTGAGTTATGCTAAAGAACAAAAAAAGTCCAAGTTTAAATGAGTGTAAAATATTTATGACATTTGATTGGATGGGCTCCGTAGCCACATGTGATACTACTGTTTCATTCTTAGGGGGGGGGGGGGGGGGGGAATTTACTAAGATGGGAGTTCTATTTCAGATGGGAAATTGCTACAGGAAACTAATCAGATACTATCTATTATCTTCTAGAAGGTGCTAAATAAAATGAGAAGTAGATTCTGATTGGTTACCCATAGCAAATTTCCATGTGAAATAGAACTTCCATCTTAGTAAATTTCACCATTTGTATAATTTGAACAATGGATTGTGTTGTTGTGGAGGGTTAGGATCGTGGCAGTGAAAATACAGACACCAGAATCCCAACTTGCAGCCAGAAGGCCGGTGCCGGAATACCAGCATTATGGGAATGCCTACCCTAGATGCTGAATGCCAGCATCCCCATCGTAAGTATGTTGTGGTGGGTTAGGGTTAGGCCATAGGGGGGGGGGGGAGTTAAGTTTAGGTTGTGGGGGGGGGGGTTAGGCTGAGGGAGGGGGAGGGACTGTGAGTTAGGGTTATTGGAGAAAGGGGGCATGGAGAATGGAGAAGGTAAGTATACTTAGTATACTTACCAGACCCCTTTCAGGATTCTACCATTAGGCAGCTTTAGGCACCTGCCTATGGGCGGCAGCATTTGAAGGGCGGCACTGATTAAAAAAAAAAAAATTAATGGGGGAGTGGAGGCAAAAATGCAGGAGTGTCCCGATTATTTTGGGGACGTGTTATTAATTGCAACTGCAATTCCGAGCAGAACTTCCATAATAAACTGATGTGAGATGAATGTTACGTCTTTATATACAGCCACTGATATCTGCAAAGTCGCCGATGGGCGTTTCAATACAAATCCTGGTGGCAGCAACATTTGCATATTTATGCACAGCCGCTCCATACACATTGCAGCTGCCAATTCACACTGAACTAGGCCCAAAGTCATACGTACTATATACTTACTCAATGTTATCCAGCATGTATATGGATTATAAGATTTTTTTTTGTTCTTTTGTTTTTTAAAACATCTTTAAGGAGGATTTTGTTTCAGGGTCTGTACCCTGCCAGAGCAAGGGTTAATAATACTGTATCTGTATTGTGAATATTACATTTGGTTTCCAAGGTTTTCAGCTGTAATCACATTTGCTGCCATTAGAACATTAAAACCCACATTTCCTGGTTTTAGGATACCAGTCAGTTAATGAGCATCTGGCATTATTTTCTGATAATGCAAAAAAAAAAAACCTTGTGATGCTAGACAGAGAATTAACATTTTTCTGTACATTGATAAAAGAAAACTGCCTGGTGAGATCATCAATCACAATATAGGTCTTGGATATCAAACAGACTGGACGCATTTTCTTTGTTTGTGGCTCATTTTCAGAGGACCTCTCTGACATTATTATACTTTATTTATAAGGCACCATAAGGGTTCGAAAGCGCATCCAAGGTGATAAAACAAGAAACACAAGTACAGTTTAGAGGACCCCGTACATCAGCTCTCACAATGCCCCTATTCCCTAACCAATCAGCATCACCGATCTGCCATTTGGTGGCCAATGATAATCTGGAAAATTAAACCTGTTCAAATTACTAAATTCCTTGATCTCAATCAAAAACGGACATGATTGGGGAATAGGGATGTGACAACATATTTAATATTCACAATCGGGGGAAGAGGACAATGACATAAGACATCTGGGATGCATGGGAGTATGGATACATAATTAAGTATGTATTTATCAGAATTATTTAAAGAAGGGGAGTGGGTACTGAATATATAAGATTACTATCTATAAATGATATTATTAGGTCAACAGTTGACCCCTATTGGTCGACAGTGAAAAGGTCAACATAAGTTTTTCAGGTTTTTGTGTCTATGTCAACATGGACCCCAGTTAAAGCAATGCATACCCTCGAATGGCTCGTTTCACCCAATTCTAGTCCACGTAAAGTATGAACTTGAGTGAAAATAAAATTGTGAACATTTTATGTCTACCTATTGCTTGTGTCGACGATTGCCATCCATGTCTACCTATTGCTTATTTTGACCTTTTGTCAATGTTGACAGTACATTTTGACCTTTTACCTGTTGACTAAAAGTGGTCGACCTACATACTGTTGAACTAAGGACCATATACCGTTAGATATAAAGGATGAAGAAGGCAGACATGCAGCACCATTACCTGTGTATAGCATGCAGGGCATCTTGAACAGCAACTGACGCTCAGTTTCCTGCTTCAGACCCGCCTTAATGCCATAACATCACATGTTCTCAGAAATGGCTGGGTAAATGTCTGTCTTTTCTACCTCACTTTTTGTATTCTCTCACTGTTACCAGTGGTTGAAGTGGGCCAGTATGCGGCGGTATGGCATACCGGCACTTCTTCCACAGTCCTGAAAATGTTGTGCAGCGTCCTGCTGCAGGTGCAGGACGCTGCTATGGGGTGCTGCCACTAGTGACTAGTTGTGAGCTGGGAGATGCGCCGGGTGGCGGGTCTGACTCTGAGTCGGGACACGGGGAGATAGCTGTGGCGCTGTGCAGACCTGGCTGCTGGTCGGCTATTTCAAATCTCGCGGTTCAGCAGCCAATCAGGAGTGGTGGCTCCTGATTGGGTGCCGTACCGCGAGATGGCACGAGATTTGAAATAGCAGCCAGGTCCGCGCAGCGCTATGGCTATCTCCCTGTGTCCAGGGCGGCGCTCTGATATAGCAGGGCTGAGCGGGCTGTCACCTGCCTGAAGAATTGGGCGCACACAGCCGGCAAGTGAGTGCTCCCGGGTAGCGTTCTGTCGCAGGAGCGTCTGCCCGGAAGTTGCGCCTCGCATAGCAGGTGGTCTGTGGTGCCGGTGTGCAGGACCGCCCACCGGCAGCTCGGCATCGGAGACACGTCGGGGGATTGATCATACGGCGAGAGACCGAGTCCAGCCCCAGCAAACAGTGTGACAGGTACGTACTCCTATATTGGGGCAACTGGGACGCCAGACCCCCTTCCTCTCACATAGCACATTTGTTCTCCCCTTTGGCAACATGCATTTGCACTCCCCAGTGGCATCGAGTATGAAGGCCCTGGCATTAAGCATGAAACCACTATCAATTATAATGTAGGTAACGTGGCATAATATCTAATAGGCATTACGGTGTGGTGTATGTAATGGGCATTATGATATGTGGTATTATGTGTAACGGGCATTATTGTATGTGGTATTATGTGTAACAGGCATTATGGTATGTGGTATTATGTGTAATGGGCATTATGGTATGTGGTAATATGTGTAAGTGGCATTATGGTGTGTGACACAATGTGTAATGGGCATTACAGTTTGTTATATACTATGTAATGGGCATTACGGTTTGTTATATACTATGTAATGGGCAATACGGTTTTATGTAATGTGGCCTTATGTGTAATTGGCATTACGGCATGTGGCTTTATGTGTAATCCGTATTATGAAGTTCCCTAAAATGTGCAATGGGCATTACGGTGTATAATGCCATGCCTACTTTCCACAAGGTCACACCCACTTTCCACTAGGTCACACCTACTTTGCTGGAGCGGAAATTAATTTCTTCACTTTTCCATACCCCCACTTTTACATTTCCACTTCGAGCACTGACTGTTTCCCTTGTAGTGTGCCAAAGATGGCTGCCTCCATTGGAATGTAATTTGTGTTCTGCTCTAAATTAGGCCCTTAATTAGAACGGATACATACAGTACAATGTGGTTGCATGAAGTTCCGTCAGCTATGGTATAGCGGAAATTAGGTGCGGGATAAACCCTCTGCTTTACTGCATCTCTCTATTTTAGTCCTATTGGGAAAAAGTCATATATAAATAAAATTATTGGTATGGCTTAAAGTTATTTTTAAATACTTAGCAGGGGAATATAGTCAGCATCCTGACAGTCAGGATGCCAACAGTTACAATGCCGAGAGTAGCATTCCGATTTTGCTGGTAAGTATTAGGGTTAGTGTTAAGCTATAGTGGGGGTGTTTAGGGTTAGGCCGTGGGAGATGAGGACTAGGGTTAGGCTGCGGGCGGGAGGGTTATGGTAAGGAGGTGGGTGAGTATTAAGCTGGGGGAGGTTAGAGTTAAGGCCCCCATGCACTGGTCCTAGGGACAAATCGGACCAGTTTGCCCTAGAGAGATTTTATAGGGTGCGATTTTTAGTCACACTTCAATTCGCATCCAGATGTTTTCCCATTGGAAAGCATCTAACACGCACATGTAATAGGGTGCGATTTTTGGTAAAGGTTACCAAAAATCGCCAAAAAATTAGACCAGGTTCTGGCTGGCGAATTTGACAGAACCATACACAGATCATCGTGATCTGTGCATGGTTCTGTCAAAAAAAGGGTAAAAAAAAAACGGTAAAAAAACTGCATGGGGTCCCCCCTCCTGAGCATAACCAGCCCCGGTACCCGATAGGACTTTGAGAGGCGCAGAGATGTTTCAACTTCCGCGCCTCTCATCCAAATGATTCTATTGGCCACCTAGCGGCCAATCAGGAGCCGACTTTCTCGGCTCCTGATTGGCTGCTAGGCGGCCAATAGAATCATTCGGATGAGAGGCGTGGAAGATGAAACATCTCTGCGCCTCTCAAAGTCCTATAGGGTACCGGCGGCTGGTGCGGTGGACTACAGCGGAGACGGAGAAGATGACGGGATCTTCACCAGAGGACCTGGTGAGTAGGATTTCCTTCCACAGGTCCCCCATGGATTTCTTCGGATCCAGGACCCCGGACTCTTCAGCCCTGGAGCCCCAGACCCCGGACCAGCCCCGGAACCAAGGCACCGGAACCGGATCCAGGGACCTACTGATGGGCTCAAGATAGGTAAGTATCAGTATGTATGGGCTTTGGATGTATTAACGTTTTATTTTTATTGTGTGTCTGTGTGTTTATTTGACTATTTTTATTACTGTGGAACTACAAGTGCCAGCGGGCCCTTTAATGCCCCACATGCTGGGACTTGTGGTTCTCCAAGTCCCTGCATGTGGTTCAGGCTTGCTTGGACTCATAGTTCCACAGCAATACACAATAGTTTTTTCTATTTTTTACACAAGTATCAGCTCGATGCCCACCGCCCAGGAGCATCAAGGACAGCCCCGGGCTTCAGCATGGGCAGGTAAGTTCTGGAGGGGGGGGGACCCCTTCTTTGGGGGGGTCCCCACTCCCCCAGGACCCCTGCCCATGCTGACCGGTCAGGGGGATGAATGCTTTGGCCGGGGGGACTTGTATAAAAAGTCTCCCCCCGGCTGTGGCATTACCCTGCTGGCTGGTTGGGCCCGGTGCTGGTTCTTGAAATACGGGGGACCCTAGTCATTTTGTCCCCCGTATTTTGGGAACCAGGACCGGCCCTTGAGCCTGGTGCTGGTTTTATAAAATCCACGGAACCCCGACTTGTTTGTTCCTGTGATTTTATGAAACCAGGACCGGCTCTTTCAGCCCGGGGCTGGTTATGCTCAGGAGGGGGGACCCCACGCAGTTTTTTACCCGTTTTTTTTTACACAAAATCGCATGTTTTAAAATGTGCACATTTTCATGAAAATCACCCGAAATCGCACCATATCGCACTTTTTTGCCCTGAATTCGCATCTCATTACATATGCGAATTCGCAGCAAAAAATGCGATTTTTAAAGGTGTGATTTGGTGCGATTTTTTTGCTTACAAAAAAATCGCTCCCCATTAAATTTCGCCCCCCGGTGTTCCCCTGCTTCGCCCCTCCCCTCCTTGAGCTAACGCATCAGCAAGTATGGGTCTGCACTCCTGGGGTTTGCGCATGCGCAGACCCCAAACATCGGAGAAAGAGCCGAATTCGGACCCAAATGAACGGGTCTAAATCGGCCTCATAGTACCACAAATGTAGAGCAATATATGTAGTAATGGAAGATAAAAATTTCAAATTTGTCGGGATGTGAAAAAAAAAACTTATGGCTTCTAAAATTCAGTAAAAACATTTAGAAATCTTAAAATAATCATAGTATTTCCTGTTATATTTATATACTGCCTGATTTGATTAGGGGAACTATTTAGCATCTTCAAAGTAATATTCAAACATATTCTCTGCTTTGTGTACAGATCAAATAAAAGACCATGTTAATTTGATTCACGGTCTGCATATTGTGCTAATGTCATCCTTTTCTTTCTTTATTAGACTTTTCTTTTATACACTGCAACATTTTGGCTTGTATTATTTTGAATTACTTTACATATGCCCATGAATCTTTCCCTTAAATATTTATATGGAGCAACTCAACAGGCCTCATTTGTTTTAATTAAAAAGAGGACCACCAGGATTAAATGGATTTAGTGAGTAATACCACTTCTTGCTTATGCAGGATATTCTAAGTGAGGGTGGCCCGGCCTACATTCTTCTGGTTTTCTTCTATGTTTATTTTTGGAGTAACTGGAGTAATCAGAGAAACATTTTGGGTACATCCACTTTTTCCCCTCCTTTAGCACAAACATTTAAATGCAACGTCAATGAAAGTCTGGAACTTGAATTTCAGGTTCAGAGTTGACTTTTCTGAAAACCACATATTTTGTGCTAAGGATGTTTTTTTCTACATATAATGAAAACTATTCATGTATTTTTACGTCATTAAAGAGCCCTTAAAAATATTGGCAATTCATATTTGAATTCAGATTTAAGGACATTATGCCTGTTACACTTTGTATTTATTTCAGTGATGATGCCCTCTTTTGGTTGAAGTGCAACTGAAAAGACTGAACCTTCAGATTTTTCTTCATGTAACTACAGTGTACATTGCCTCTTACTAAATGCGTGAGGTAGAAGGCAGTGTATAAGATTACTAAGGAGTTTGTCATACTCTAGTAGTTCATTGTGCACACTATATAAAGTGGTCTGCATGCAAAACACCACAGTACTCTGTAGAGCTCCAGAAGTGTGTCTTTACTCTCTGCATCATGCTAAATAATGGTTACAGAAGCTCTTCCTGAATAATAAGTGTAAGGCCGTGCTTCACTGGTGAAAGTCTGGAGCTCACCATTCATAGCATTGTCAGTAAGTATCTTGCGTGGTATGCTGTGTGTAAAATAAATTGTCCTTACATATTATTTATGGGGTGTAGAATTTGTCATTTTGGAAATATGAATCCAATAACAAAAACTATTCTTTCACCCTTGTGATCTGCAGCAAGGATAGACCAGGGGGAGGTCAGGAATCTTATGGAGAGTGAGTGGTTCCTTGGCATGACGGACCCATAAAGCATTGCAGGGGCACAAGCAGAGACAACTTGATCAATGCAGGTAGCTATAGAGTATAGTAATGGGGATTCCTTAGCCCACCATATGGTGGCCTCATACCTGGGATGCCCTGGAAGACCTGTTGAGCATAAAAGCCTTAAATGACATAAGAGATCACAAAATGCTGAACACACAGGAGGATGCTATATAGAAGGGTTAATTATGGACTGCCAAGAAAGACTTGCAGTTATATGGGAGTTCTCTGGAGGAAAAAGCCAGCCATGCAGGGCGATACAAGACAACAATTTGCAGAGGTCACGCCTAAGTGTGGCATCAAAGAGCTCCTCCATGCACCTGGAGCAGAGAACATCAAACTCTATGACATTCAGGTTATCATAAGCAACAGGGACACCTGAATATGGGAGATACACACATGATAAGGTGTGAGTGACCTGTAGCTTTCCACAGCCAGATGGTTCTTTGTAGTTTACGCATGAAATACTGGATTTGAGGCAGGATGCGGGGTTTTGCAGAGAATTGTAAACAGGGATTGGTGGTCTATTTATCAGCATTGGATGCCCATGGATGAAAATAGAAAATGTTTGACAAGCAAAGACTAGAGCCAACAGTTTAAAAAAAAAAATCTGAGCATAATGTGGCTCATGGCCTGATTCAGCATGGATTGCTAATTAGAGAAAAGCAGTTGACTGCCAGAAAAAAAAGACGCTGCACAGAAACAATGAATAGACGTCCATTGTAAAATTGCGATCCAGTCAGAAATCCCACAACATCGAATAGTACTTTTGATCTGAGTAAGTCTGAGGCTTCCAGTAATCTCTGTCAGAGATGCGCTGGAAGTGGTCAACGCTGACATCAGAGACCCACCATAAAAACACCTTGGCATGTCTTTTTGAAATACTGATATTCTTGGGTCTGCGCAGAGGGACAGAGCTATAAATAATGCAAATTACATTATTTTAGCCCTGCCCCCTCTGCATAGACCCATGAATTGCAGCATTTTTTGTAATGGGCGTGGGGCTTAATGATGTCACCATCACCCTAAGCGCAGCTGATAGTCTCCTCGCGGGGCTTCTCCAGTCAGGGCCCCTGGCACGCTGGCCCACCTCCAGCCCCACAGCAGGACAGCCTCTGGATCCATCCGTGCTGGCCATGGTGTGCTGATGGGGAGATGGACTGTTGAGCCCTTCCACTGCAGCCCTGTGAGTAGGGAAGTCAAGATGGCGCTGCTGATGGCTGCCTAGGATCTGTGCCACCCAGCCAAAATATATACCCCATGTCTCCCCTGTCATATTCCATATATGGTTAGGAAAAAACATTTTGTATCCCAATTGCACACTGGGTGAGAAATAACTACATAATAATCAGATAATACAGAGATCTTGGTTGCATATATCTTCAAATATAGGGCTAAGCCCCCGGGCCATACGTCAAGGCGTCTCCGTGTCACTGGGTATTGGTCTGGGGTGTGGGACCCCATTATTCCGGCACAGGCTGCTCACTCCAATTAGGAGTGATTGCTGACTCCAGAGTGCCATTGGAGAAGCCAGGGGTATCTCCAGGCAATCTGTCTCTCAGATGTTGTAAGCCATTATCATGTGGCCTTACACTGGGCTATTAGACCCAGACATATTTGTTATTGTTTATGTACCTGGCCAAATAAATCTTATTCTGCTCATATTTATTTGCTAATAGTTTCAATCTGGCAGCATATGAGGGGATACTCTCAGAGGAGCTCTGCACAGCAGTGTAAAAGCATACCTTAATGATGTCACAGCCTGGCCCCACCTCCTGGAGTGCCTAAAGGCGTCTCCTCTCTGTGGTTCTCCAGGGGAGTTTTTAAAAGAAGGCATGCCTACTGTATGTCCGAATGCTCCATTACAATGTCCGTAACGAGGGGTGTGCGAGTGATGCTGCTGCAGGATGCCTAGAATAGCACCCTGAAACCAGAATCTCTGCTGCAATATTGTGCGGTGCATCCTTTAGAAGCTCCAAAGCAGGAACCTTGCAGGCTCAGCAGCCCCCCTTGGAGTCTTGGACACTCTGGGTAGTGCTGCACTTATGCCCCACATCCTTCATAATAACATCATTGATCAGGGGGCATGGCCAACACAGGGAGCAGTGCAGCTCTGTTACATTACTGTCCAATCCGATCCCTTAATACACATTCAGCTGCAAGTTGACATATGAGTGAACCATCGACAGATGTGTGCATTCATCTACATTGCTTGGGCAGTGCAGAACAACCTATCTGATTACTGCATTAAATTTAATATATTTAAGTGAGACTAAGAGACTGTGAAAGGGGTTGGAAAACCCTTAATAATCTGCCCAGTAGTATTGGTAATAAGAGTGGGAAAAGGGGGAAGGATATGAACATAAACCAAACATTATCTTAGTACAGTGTCAAAAACAGTAATAACAGTTAGGAAGAAGAAGAACCAAGTTTCTATCCCATGTTTTTGTGAATTGGGTAGAGAGGTCCTGAATAATGCTGGTGAGGTGCTCAAAGTTAAAAACTATCAGAACTTTGCTAATACAGTATGTGCATGAAGTAAAGGAAGATCTGGCATTTTCCAATTCAGTGTAAATAGACATCTAATAGCTAAAATAATATGGCCTGTGTATGTTCCCTTTGGGGTTCTGGGTGCTGGAGGTGTTCAGAGGAAGTTTTAGATGCATAATTGTATTGACCAAGTGCCCATATGCCCCCCAATATAAGGTATCTAACTTGGACATTAGCACCAGGATGCACTTCTTAAAACATAATCACTAACATGAAGCAGGCAAGTAAAGGATCTGCAAATGGTTTAGAAACTGATACTATTATAGTAATACTTTATATGCATTTTACTTTATTTACATACAGATCTGGCTTTTTGAAGCTTGATCTCGGACTTAGGGCGATGACATCTCCCAGTGCAATGGTAGAGATTAGGTCTTCAGAGGGTGATCTGTTCAAACAGTCAGGCTTTCGTTCCCAACACTCCACTGAGACAGCACTGACTAAAGTGGTGAATGATCTGGTAACTGCCAAGTCTAAAGGCCATTACACACTTCTTATTCTTCTAGATCTTTCTGCTGCTTTTGACACTGTTGATCACACTCTTCTCATACAAACACTGCACTCCCTAGGTCTTAATGAAATATAGAAACATAGAATTTGACGGCAGATAAGAACCACTTGGCCCATCTAGTCTGCCCCTTTTTTAAACATGTTACCTCAAACCATATTTGATCCTTATTTTGTTGTAAGGATATCAATATGCCTATCCCAAGCATGTTTAAATTGCTCTACTGTATTTGCCTCTACCACCTCTGATGGGATGTTATTCCACTTATCCACCACTGTTTCTGTGAAGTAACTTTTCCTCAAATTTCCCCCGAATCTTCCTCCCTCTAGTTTCAGTGCATGTCCTCGTGTTCTGTTGCTCCTCTTCCTGTGAAGAATGTCTCCCACCTGTACCTTGTTAAAACCCTTGATATATTTGAACGTTTCTGTCATGTCCCCCCTTTCCCTTCTCTGCTCCAAACTATACATAGTAAAATCTTTTAGTCTTTCCTGGTACGTTTTGTGATGTAGGCCATGCACCATTTTAGTTGCCCTTCTTTGTACAGTCTCTAATGTATTTATATCCTTCTGGAGATATAACCTCCAGAACTGAACACAGTACTCTAGATGAAGTCATACCAATGACCTATACAGTGGCATTATTACTTTTTTCTTTCTACTGCTGATACCTCTCCCGATGCAACCAAGCATCTGACTTGCCTTCTTCATTGCCTTTCCTGGTTCTCATCTTACCCATCTGATTGCTTTTTCAGTGTTCGCTTCTCTGACTATGCCTCAAACAAATCAGAGTTGTCACATGTGGTCTTGGGCTGAGTCTCTGAATCCCTCTCTGCCATCTCATCCTGGATGTCTTCTTGCCACCTCAAACTCAATATTTCCAAAATGGAATTACTTATATTCCCACCAGCCAAGAACAGTTACTATCCTGATATCTCCATAACTGACAACTCGACAATTTACCCTACCCCACAAGCTCAGTGCCTAGGGCAAGGGCGTAACTACCATAGTTGCAAGGGGTGCAGCTGCTATGGGGCCCAGAGCTGAAGGGGGCCCATCTTTGCTGAGTAAGTAATATGTTTTACAAACATTTATCACCATCAGTTGCTAAACAGGGGACCCTTATAAACTTTTGCTATGGGGCCTACGAATATCTGGTTATGCCTCTGGCCTAGGGGTCATCCTCGTCTCCAAATCATGTTACGTACATCTAAAAAAACATATCCAAAATACGACCCTATCTCACACAAGACACTACTAAATGTCTTACCCTGCACTCATTATATCCTGCATTGATTATTGCAATAATCTCCTAACTGGTCTTCCCAAGAACAGACTCTCGCCACTGCAATCCATTTTAAATGCTGCTGCTAGGCTGATCTTCATAGCAAGAAACTCATCATCTGCTGATCCGCTCTGCCAGTCCCTCCATTGGTTGCCTGTATGTTACCGAATTCAATATAAAATACTTCTACTCGCATACAAAGCCATTAACCATACTGCACCAGCATATATCTATTTCCTTATCACAAAATATCTCCCATGTCGACCACTCCGCTCTGAGGAAGATCTGTGTCTCTGTTCTGCGTGGATCATTAGCTCCCATTCACCATTACAGGACTTTCATCTGGCTGCTCCCACCCTATGGAATGACGTTCCACACACAACAAGACTCTCCACTAGCCTCCAGACTTTTAAGCGTTCCTTGAAAACTCACCTCTTCAGGCAAGCCTATCATATTTAAGTACCACGCACATAACCCTCTGATGTATTATATAGCTTCCCTTCTGGACTTGCAACTTGGTGGGACTGTCCCTATTTATTTATTATTTATTTATTTACAGTTTCTTATATAGCGCAGCAGATTCCGTTGCGCTTTACAATAGTAAATATATTATATTACAAAAATATATTATATTACAATAGTAAATATAGATTGTAAGCTTGCAGCAGGGCTCTTACCTCCATATCTGTCTATTGTTACCTAGTTTGTTTTATCACTGTCCACAATTGTAAAGCGCAACGGAATCTGGTGCGCTATATAAGAAACTGTAAATAATAATAATAAACAATAAACAGACAGTTGCATGCTTGGCAAGGAGCTTCACCATGCTGGCAAAAAGTCGATCAAACTGCACATTAAATAAAAAAGCCAGGAGATAGATGGAAGCCATCAGGAACATAAAGGAGCTGGTTTGCAACATCTCATACAGCCTACTCTACTGAGCTGAGCATTGTCACAGCTCTAGAGCTTTGTACACATGGGGGAGATATATTGCTGAGCAATATATTGCTCAGCAATATATTGCTCAGTGACTCCTTTTCATCAGCGACCAGAGATAGTCACTGATGAAAGGGAACCTCTGCTGGGGGAACCGTAGAGGGAATCAGCTGGTCGCAGGAGCCAGCAATCATAAGGGGGCTAAAAGCGTGCACACTCCAATCGCTGGCAATATGGTCGCTCAGCGACCATATTGCCAGCAATTTTTGCCCATGTGTACGCACCTTAAGGGTGAAATTTAATAGGATGAGAGATTCAGAAAGTGAGAGATTTGGTAAGAAATCTCCAGCTTTTTTAAAGGGGCAATCATTTACACTTCAAAATCAAACAGGTTTTGCAGTGTAAATGATTGCCGCTTTAAAAAAAACTGGAGATTTCTTACCAAATCTCTCACTTTCTGAATCTCTCATCCTATTACATTTCACCCTAAGTTTCTGAGCCAGGTTGGAATCTGCCTTGCACAATTTACCAGCTTATTGACAACTGTTTATCTGGCTAACATGCTCTACATAGCATGGTTATTTTGTGGACATACTAACGCTTGCATTCTGGGATCGATATACTGTACGGAAGTCACTGTCAGCTACACACACCCTCATACCATACCCGGTTCTCTCTGAAATACACAATCTCTTAAGTGAATTTGTCTATTATTTTTTTATATTAGTCGTTGTTTTTTTGTGGTGCCAGTGATGAATAGGGACTTACCATGGTATTGTCCAGATCTAGGAGAATGGCCAAGAGATTGGGTAAGGACATAAGGGGATATATCTGCCAAGCAAAGCAATTGCTTAATTGAGTAACCAACAAAAGGTCGGTCAAGTTGAGAATAATGCATATACGCATTCACAGAAAATAGGAGACAAGTTACCTGTTGGGCAAGATGACTTAAAAATGGAGGATAGCATTTGCAACTCTGTAGAGATTTTTGTGTGAGTAAAACTGGAGGAGGGTGGGGGGAGTTATGTCCAATGCCTAGTATTGAATTAAAGGTGTCCCTTTTTGTAACTCAACCTTTAAAATTGAGTGCTAGCTAACAGAACAATTCATCAACAGGTGCAATGTCCCACAATAGTGTCATAAACTGAGGTAACTGTGACAAGAGGACTATAATAATGGTATGGTAATAATGAATAATAACTAATGACTGTGAGAGTTAATATTTGAACAGGATTGTTGTGCACATCAGTCCTTAATGGGAACAAACAAAATAAGTTCCATGAAGCAACAATTTATTGGCCGACAGGGGCCTAGAATATTGTTGCATGCACCATGGTACACTTCTGTGAGTTTATAATCCCATTGGCATTCATGGATGGAAACCTAAGATTCATAATGAGGCAAGGAGTGAGATGGGTCCCCAAGGTCCTTAAATCATTCAACAAATTACCTTCATTTTTAAATTACTACAATACTCCGTATTCCTATTCCTATGCACTATAACCAGTTACAATATTAACTATATCTAATACACTTTTCTAAACTCTATGGGTGAGATTTAATAGGATGAGATATTCAGAAAGTGAGAGAATTGGGAAGAAATCTCCAGGGTTTTTTTTAAAGCGGCAATCATTTACACTTCAAAATCAAACTGGTTTTGCAGTGTAAATGGTTGCCGCTTTAAAAAAACTGGAGATTTCTTATCAAATTTCTCACTTTTTGAATCTCTCATCCTATTAAATCTCACCCTTTACGTCTAAATCTGTTCTAGTGAATCCAGCTCACTAGTTAGCTTAGGATGACAGAACGGGTGAAATTTAATAGAATGAGAGATTCAGAAAGTGAGAGATTTGGTACGAAATCTCCGGGGTTTTTTAAAGCGACAATCATTTACACTTCAAAATCAAACTGGTTTTGCAGTGTAAATGATTGCCACTTTAAAACACTGGAGATTTCTTACCAAATCTCTCACTTTCTGAATCTCTCATTCTATTAAATTTCACCCAACATGTCTACAGTTGGTTTTAATAATGAATTTGGCCTCCGATATCCTGTCCCCGCTGCTCCCACAGCAATAATAACATTTCCTTGGACAGAAATGCACCGTTCACATGAAAATCTTTTGTAATGGGTCAGAATTCCATCCAGTGTGAAAAGGAATTGTGGTTTATTTCTCCCTGTTCCCTTGCTATTAGAAACATGCAATATGATCCGCACAAAGCATCTGGCAGAAATCACTGACAATTCTTTTCATACTCTAATCCATAACTAAATTGAACAGCTTCTTCTAGTTTACAGTGTACTCATCCCAGTTAGAATGCTTCATTAAACTCTCACAGAACGACTACCAAAGTCTCCTGTTTGTCCTCTGGGTAACCCTCATTCACAGCTCAGCCATGCTTATGTCAATGTCACTCTAGTGGCCCATAAACATTGTGAGTCATGTTTCCATGATGCAATGCTGCAGGGACATGATACAGATCAACATAATATTCTATGAGAAGCATCACATCCTAAATAGCCATGTTACTTCTTAATCAAAGAAGAAAGACATACAGTATATTCATTGCACAGTGGTTCGTATTATTGCTGTTACACTGCACTGGGTCATGGATATGATGATGAGCAAAGCAATATATTTGGGGACACTGAGAATCCAGCTAAAATTATGGAAGGGGGTTGTAGAAGCAAAGGGATGTAACCAGTGCTGGAGGGCTCTGTGGTGTCCTGTGCTGGTCCCGCGCATGATTCTATGATATAATGCTGAGAGGGCAGATAGAGCACACCCAAACAGCACTGGTCATGCCCATATGGCACTGACTACGCCCATATGGCACTGACTACAACCACATAGCACTGGTCACGCCCATATGGGACATGATTACGCCCATATGGCACTGACTACACCCACATAGCACTGGTCATGCCCATATGGCACTGACTACACCTACATAGCACTGGTCATGCCCATATGTCACTGACCACACCCACATAGCACTGATTGCAGGACAGGTCAAAATTTAAATAGGGGAGAAATTCCAACTGCCAGTGTGTCAGTTTGGAATGGCAGTGGGTGGGGCTTCCGTATTTGAATTTTGAACTGTACTGCAGCCCCCTCTCTGGAGCCTCCGCTGGCACTGATCACACCCACATAGCACTGGTCGTGCCCATATGGCACTAACCACACTCACATAGCATTAGACAAGCCCATATGGCACTGACCACACACACAAAGCACTGGTTGCAGCTCCTCTATATCTCAATACGGCCTTTATCATTTTCAGCCTGAGACCCTGGTTGTGAATTACTAGTTATTAATCCTGATCATTTAGACTACCCTTACCTGCTGACAGTCTTAATCTCTGTTTGTTTACCCTTGTTTGCTGCCAGCCGACCTTGGTTTGTGACCACACAGATCTATTAGACACTTCCCCAATTATGAACAGTATCTGATTCTTCTGGCTCCCCTGCAAACACGCAGGGGGTCGAGGCAAATTAGAATAAGGGCCCATGTCTCACTTTGATTCACCATTAGTACACCACTTGGCTGATGCAGAATTGGAAGTGAAATAGGTGTACAATGCTCGAAGGTGCACAAATATGGAGATGACTTTTGCCTTAGTGAGAACCATCGCTTCACTTCCCGTATCTCTTGTTTAGTTGTAGTTATAGATATGTTTGACTCTGCATTCTTGCATTTGCATGCCCTTAATATCTGTGAATTTAGGCAAAACAATACTAGTAGATTAATTGGATTCTGACAAAAAAAAAATCGTTCGAGTCACAGTGTATATGTAGCTTTGCTAAAGATAAAGTGGAGAGAGAACTGCATGCTAGTACTCTCTGATGATAACTCCCAGTGCCCCATCACCATGGCATCTGATATACAGTATGGAGAAGATATACTAAGCCTTTTTGAGCTATAAAGTGGAGAAAGATAAAGTACCAACCAATAAGCTCATAACTGTAATTGTGCATGTTGTATTTGAAAAATAACAGTTAGAAGCTGATGGGTTGGAAGTTTATCTCTCCCCAAGCATCCAATTGTAAAGCGCAACGGAATATGCATCGCTATATAAGAAACTGTAAATAAATAAAATAATTCTTAAATCCCCCCCCCACAGGCTGTACGTCCAGCTGTGGTAGAGACTGATGTGAATGTCTATTCTCTGTAAAGCACTGGTGGGTTATAGCTCACAGACAATGTCTAGGTCAACAGTCATAAGGTCAACACTGTAAAAAAAATGTTGACACAAGCAAAAATTCAACACAGGACAGGTATACACATGAAAAGGTCAACATGAGTTTTAAACTTTTTTTTATGTGTCAGTGTCGACACCTCTTTATGTGTACCCCCAATGAGTGCACTGCGTCCCCTTTCCTGACTCACTTAACCCCTTCCTGACAGAGCCAGTTTTTGCGTTCCTGACAGAGCCCTTTTTTTCAAATCTGACATGTCTCACTTAAGTGGGGATAACTTTTTTTTGCTTTTACTTATCCCAGTGGTTTTGAGATTGTTTTTTCGTGACACATTGTACTTCAAATTAGTGGTAAATTTGGGTCGATACAGTCTGTGTTTTTTTGTGAAAAATACCAAAATATCGTGAAAAAATGGAAAATTTAGCGATTTGCAAAATGTTAAATTTTCTGCTTGTGAGACAAATAATCTTACCACTCAAAATAGTGAATAACTAACATAGACCATATGTCTACTTTATGTTGACATCATTATTTCAACTTCCTTTTAATTTTTTGGGACACTAGGAGGCTTACAATATGAATAGCAAATTCTCAAATTTTCAAGAAAATTTCAAACACTGATTTTTTTAGGGACCAGTTCAGTTCTGATGTGACTTTGAGGGACTTGTATGTGAGACACCCCCATAAATGATGCCATTTCAAAAACTGCACCCCTCACAGTATTCAAAACAGCATTTTGGAAGTTTGTTAACCCTTTAGGTGTTTCACAGGAATTAAAACAAAGTGTAGGTGAAATTTCAAAATTTCTTTTTTTTTGCAGATTTGCAATTTTAATACATTTTTATAAGGAACACAGTACATTTTACTAGAGAAATGTGACTAAAAATTGATTCCCCCAATTCTTTTGTTTTCATAAATATCCTATATGTGGCCCTAGTGTGCACGGTGACCAAACCACAGGCTTCATAATAGAAGGAGCACCTACTTGATTTTGGAGCCTCCTTTTTATGAGATTATTTTTTAGGCACCATGTAGGTTTCAAGGCACCATAAGATGCTAAAAGTTAGGAACCCCCCCACAAGTGACCCCATTTTGCAAACTACACCCCTCAGGGAATTCATCTAGGGGTATAGTGTACATTTCAAACCCCCAGGGGTTTCACCAATTGTGGTACAACTGGGCAGTGAAAATGAAAAATTATTTTTTTTTACACAAAAATGCAGTTCTGGCTCCAAATTTGTCATTTTCAGAAGGTATGAAGGAGACAAAGCACCCCAAAATCTGTGCCCCAATTTCTCCCGAGTACGGCAATGCCTCACATGTGACCAAAAAATACCAGTTGGGTGCATGGCAGGACTCAGAAGGGAAGGAGTGATTTTTGGATTTTGCAGCTCAGATTCTGGTGGAATTTTGGTGGGTGCTATGTCGCATTAGCAAGACCCCCCAAGCACCAATACAGTGGAACCCCCCCACAAGTCACCCCATTTTGCAAACTACACCCCTCAGGGAATTCATCTAGGGGTATAGTGTACATTTCAAACCCCCAGGGGTTTCACCAATTTTGATACAAGTGGGCAGTGAAAATGAAAAATTACATTTTTTTACACAAAAATGCAGTTCTGGCTCAAAATTTTTCATTTTCAGAAGGTATGAAGGAGAAAAAGCACCCCAAAATCTGTGCCCCAATTTCTCCCGAGTACGGCAATGCCTCACATGTGACCAAAAAATACCAGTTGGGTGCATGGCAGGACTCAGAAGGGAAGGAGTGATTTTTGGATTTTGCAGCACAGATTCTGGTGGAATGAATGGTGGGTGCTATGTTGCACCAATACAGTGGAACCCCCCCACAAGTCACCCCATTTTGCAAAGTACACCCCTCAGGGAATTCATCTAGGGGTATAGTGTACATTTCAAACCCCCAGGGGTTTCACCAATTTTGATACAAGTGGGCAGTGAAAATGAAAAATTACATTTTTTTACACAAAAATGCAGTTCTGGCTCAAAATTTTTCATTTTCAGAAGGTATGAAGGAGAAAAAGCACCCCAAAATATGTGCCCCAATTTCTCCCGAGTACGGAAATGCCTCACATGTGACCAAAAAATACCAGTTGGGTGCATGGCAGGACTCAGAACGGAAGGAGTGATTTTTGGATTTTGCGGCTCAGATTCTGGTGGAATTTTGGTGGGTGCTATGTCGCATTAGCAAGACCCCCCAAGCACCAATACAGTGGAACCCCCCCACAAGTCACCCCATTTTGAAAACTACACCCCTCAGGGAATTCATCTAGGGGTATAGTGTACATTTCAAACCCCCAGGGGTTTCACCAATTTTGATACAAGTGGGCAGTGAAAATGAAAAATTACATTTTTTACACAAAAATGCAGTTCTGGCTCGAAATTTTTCATTTTCAGAAGGTATGAAGGAGAAAAAGCACCCCAAAATCTGTGCCCCAATTTCTCCCGAGTACGGCAATGCCTCACATGTGACCAAAAAATACCAGTTGGGTGCATGGCAGGACTCAGAACGGAAGGAGTGATTTTTGGATTTTGCAGCTCAGATTCTGGTGGAATTTTGGTGGGTGCTATGTCGCATTAGCAAGACCCCCCAAGCACCAATACAGTGGAACCCCCCCACAAGTCACCCCATTTTGAAAACTACACCCCTCAGGGAATTCATCTAGGGGTATAGTGTACATTTCAAACCCCCAGGGGTTTCACCAATTTTGATACAAGTGGGCAGTGAAAATGAAAAATTACATTTTTTTACACAAAAATGCAGTTCTGGCTCAAAATTTTTCATTTTCAGAAGGTATGAAGGAGAAAAAGCACCCCAAAATCTGTGCCCCAATTTCTCCCGAGTACGGCAATGCCTCACATGTGACCAAAAAATACCAGTTGGGTGCATGGCAGGACTCAGAACGGAAGGAGTGATTTTTGGATTTTGCAGCACAGATTTTGGTGGAATGAATGGTGGGTGCTATGTTGCACCAATACAGTGGAACCCCCCCACAAGTCACCCCATTTTGCAAAGTACACCCCTCAGGGAATTCATCTAGGGGTATAGTGTACATTTCAAACCCCCAGGGGTTTCACCAATTTTGATACAAGTGGGCAGTGAAAATGAAAAATTACATTTTTTTACACAAAAATGCAGTTCTGGCTCAAAATTTTTCATTTTCAGAAGGTATGAAGGAGACAAAGCACCCCAAAATCTGTGCCCCAATTTCTCCCGAGTACGGCAATGCCTCACATGTGACCAAAAAATACCAGTTGGGTGCATGGCAGGACTCAGAAGGGAAGGAGTGATTTTTGGATTTTGCAGCTCAGATTCTGGTGGAATTTTGGTGGGTGCTATGTTGCATTAGCAAGACCCCCCAAGCACCAATACAGTGGAACCCCCCCACAAGTGACCCCATTTTGCAAACTACACCCCTCAGGGAATTCATCTAGGGGTATAGTGTACATTTCAAACCCCCAGGGGTTTCACCAATTTTGATACAAGTGGGCAGTGAACATGAAAAATTACATTTTTTACACAAAAATGCAGTTCTGGCTCAAAATTTTTCATTTTCAGAAGGTATGAAGGAGAAAAAGCACCCCAAAATCTGTGCCCCAATTTCTCCCGAGTACGGCAATGCCTCACATGTGACCAAAAAATACCAGTTGGGTGCATGGCAGGACTCAGAAGGGAAGGAGTGATTTTTGGATTTTGCAGCTCAGATTCTGGTGGAATTTTGGTGGGTGCTATGTCGCATTAGCAAGACCCCCCAAGCACCAATACAGTGGAACCCCCCCACAAGTGACCCCATTTTGCAAACTACACCCCTCAGGGAATTCATCTAGGGGTATAGTGTACATTTCAAACCCCCAGGGGTTTCACCAATTTTGATACAAGTGGGCAGTGAAAAAGAAAAATTACATTTTTTACACAAAAATGCAGTTCTGGCTCAAAATTTTTCATTTTCAGAAGGTATGAAGGAGAAAAAGCACCCCAAAATCTGTGCCCCAATTTCTCCCGAGTACGGCAATGCCTCACATGTGACCAAAAAATACCAGTTGGGTGCATGGCAGGACTCAGAAGGGAAGGAGTGATTTTTGGATTTTGCAGCACAGATTCTGGTGGAATGAATGGTGGGTGCTATGTTGCACCAATACAGTGGAACCCCCCCACAAGTCACCCCATTTTGCAAACTACACCCCTCAGGGAATTCATCTAGGGGTATAGTGTACATTTCAAACCCCCAGGGGTTTCACCAATTTTGATACAAGTGGGCAGTGAAAATGAAAAATTACATTTTTTTAAACAAAAATGCAGTTCTGGCTCAAAATTTTTCATTTTCAGAAGGAATGAAGGAGACAAAGCACCCCAAAATCTGTGCCCCAATTTCTCCCGAGTACGGCAATGCCTCATGTGTGACCAAAAAGTGGCAGGACTCAGAAGGGAAGGAGTGATATTTGGATTTTGCAGCACAAATTCTGGTGGAATGATGGTGGGTGCTATGTCGCATTAGCAAGACCCCCAAAGCACCAATACAGTGGAACCCCCCCACAAGTGACCCCATTTTGCAAACTACACCCCTCAGGGAATTCATCTAGGGGTATAGTGTACATTTCAAACCCCCAGGGGTTTCACCAATTTTGATACAAGTGGGCAGTGAACATGAAAAATTACATTTTTTTGCACAAAAATGCAGTTCTGGCTCAAAATTTTTCATTTTCACAAGGAATGAAGGAGACAAAGCACCCCAAAATCTGTGCCCCAATTTCTCCCGAGTACGGCAATGCCTCACATGTGACCAAAAAATACCAGTTGGGTGCATGGCAGGACTCAGAAGGGAAGGAGTGATTTTTGGATTTTGCGGCTCAGATTCTGGTGGAATGAATGGTGGGTGCTATGTGGCATTAGCAAGACCCCCGAAGCACGGTGAAATTATGAACCTAATATTCCATAGATGTGTGGTATATTTTAAAACACTCCTTTATACATAGGCCGGGTTTGTCGGGGCAAGTGTCACACTGGAAAATAGTTTGCTTTCTTATTCCCTTTTTATAGCAAACTTTGCACCTTTTTTGTGTCCTGCCCTTTTTTCCAGTGGAGGGGATTTTATCAGGAAAATGCTGCCCTGGTACAATACGGGGGCCAGTACTAGAAGTACTGGGGCCCTCTGCCTGCTGGTTCCCAAATATTAGGCCCTTTATGACTTCCTCTTGAAAGTGCATAAATGTCCCCCTCTGGCCGGTAGAACGGAATAGCACGTAAGCGTTATACAGTGCCATCTGGATGATATACACGGCCACCTTCTTGTACCAGATTTTTGTTTTCCGCAGGGCACTGTACGGCTTCAGTACCTGATCTGAAAGATCCACTCCGCCCATGTACCTATTGTAATCCAGGATACAATTAGGTTTTGAGGTGTGGGTACTGGTACCTCGTACAGGGACGGAGGTGGTACTGTCTCCGTGAATTGTTGTCAGTATAAGGACATCCCTCTTGTCCTTATATTTGACCAACAACATATTTTCGTTGCATATTCCCCTGCTTTCACCCCTTCTCATTACTTGGGCAATGTGCGTTTTTGGGAGGCCTCTTTGGTTCTTGCGCACAGTACCGCAAGCTGCTGTACCTCTTGAACCAAGGGCCTTAAACAGGGGGATGCTGGTGTAAAAGTTATCCACATAGAGGTGATAACCTTTATCCAGGAAGGGGTGCACTAAATCCCAGACAATTTTCCCACTAACACCTACGAGGGAGGGGGGGCATTCTGGCGGTTGAATTCTTGAATCCTTCCCTTCATAAACCCTAAACCTGTGGGTGTACCCTGAGGTGCTTTCACACAGTTTATACATTTTTATGCCATACCTTGCCCTCTTACTGGGAAGGTACTGGCGGAATTTAACCCTTCCTTTAAAATGTATAAGGGACTCGTCGATACAAATAAATTTTTCAGGGATGTACACCTCTTCAAATTTGGCACTGAAATGATCAATGACCGGCCTGACTTTGAATAGCCGGTCAAAGGTGGGATCATCTCTGGGTGGGCACTGTGCATTATCGGTGTAATGTATAAATTTAAGAATTGTCTCAAATCGAGTCCGGGGCATGGCCATACGGTAAAATGGAGTACTGTACAGAACATCTGTACTCCAATATTGCCTAATTTCTGGCTTTTTTACTATGCCCATATGAAACACCAGACCCCAAAACGTCATCATCTCTACTGCATCTACAGGGGTCCACCTAGCAAATGATGACGTGGGGTTTTGAGCAATAAACTGCTGGGCATATAAATTAGTTTGGTCCACCATTAAATTTATAAAATCATCAGAGAAAAATAATTTGAAAAAGTCAATTTCTCTGAGACCTGTGGAATCAAATTGGATTCCTGGCATGGCCAAAAACTCAGGAACCTGGGGCTCAAAATTGTCTGGTGGTGGGGTCCATACTAGATCAATTATTGGGGGGGGAATCTCAGCTGATCTACGGGGGCGTCTTTGAGGGGGTCCCTCATCACCAGAGGAGGAAGAGGAGCTTAAGACGAATCCTTCAAATTCCCCACTTGCATCACTGCCTGTGTCAGAGTCAGAGGCAAGCATGGCATATGCCTCCTCCACTGAATACATTCTCCTGGATGACTGGGAGGACATTTGGGAGGACATTTGGGAGGACATTTGGGATGCCATTTTTATTTTTGTGTTACTGGTAGTGAAATGTTTCAACACGTGTATAGTGTAGGGGGGGGTACAAACTTTATTTCAATCCGGGGGGTATGTAGTGTGTAGTGTGTATGTGGTGCAGAAAAAAAAAAATACTTTATACCAATAAAAAAAAAAAAAATGAAGGGGTTAAAAATAAAAAATTGAAGGGGTTAAAAAAAAAAAAAAAAGGTCCTGCGCCAAAAATTGAGCACAGATGTTGGTCAGTAACGTCTGTCACTGAACAGCGCTCAAAGGCAACAGGAATCTGATCAAAAAAAAAAAAAAAAATTGATCAACCCTGTGCCGAAAAAGCTGATCAGTGATGTACGTCACTGATCGGCGCACAGTGGCCACAGGACACCCACAAAATCAGTGTGTGTAAAAAAAAAATTAAAAAAAGACCCCACAGCACTCACAAAAAAAAAAAAAGGTGATCAGTGATGCGACACTGATTACCAGTGAGGGACAGCAGGTGCACAACCTTTGGTGCAACTGACAGTGCAACTGGCAGCAACTGACAGGTATATATATAAAAAAAAAACCTCTGCGCCCCCAAAAAGTTGCTGATCAGCACAGATATACTGATCAGCACAAAAGGGGGGGTAGCAGACACAAAATATACACTCTCTATCACTCTCTGTCACTATCTCTCTCTATCTCTCTATCTCTCACTATCTCTCACTATCTATCACTCTAGGACACTGCAGCAGCAGCACTGACAGTTATATGTATAAAAAAAAACTGCACCCCCAAAAAGGGGGGGTAGCAGACACAAAATATACACTCTCTATCACTCTCTGTCACTATCTCTCTCTATCTCTCTATCTCTCACTATCTATCACTATCTATCACTCTATGACACTGCAGCAGCAGCACTGACAGTTATATATATAAAATAAAACCCCTGCACCCCCAAAAAGGGGGGGTAGCAGACACAAATCTCTCTATCTCTCTACCTCTCACTATCTATCACTATCTATCACTATCTATCACTGTATGACACTGCAGCAGCAGCACTGACAGTTATTTATATATAGAAAACCCCTGCACCCCCAAAAAGGGGGGGTAGCAGACACAAAATATAGCTCTCTCTGTCACTATCTCTCTATCTCTCTCTATCTCTCTCTATCTCTCTCTCTATCTCTCTATCTCTCTATCACACTGCAGCAGCAGCAGGAAGTCTCAGGAAGTCAGATCCAGGAAGCGTCCAGCACGCTACAAGCAGTGATAAGGTGATCAGGTAAGGTATTTGCAAGGATCAGGTAAGTATTAGCAAGGATCAGGTCGGTATTCACGGCAGGCAGGCACGGTGACCGTTCTGCACGCTATTCCAGACCGGAATGGCGTCTGCAGCGCAGTCACCGTCAGTTTAAATGTCGCGCCTTGGCTGTGATTGGTCCGTGGGTCCCACGGACCAATCACAGCCTTGGGGGCAGGTGGGGTGAGGGTGGGGTGAGGTGTCATCGTCACCGATGACCCCCTCATGCCCCCTGACGCCCGGCGGTGATTGACACCTGTGTTACCGAGCGTCCGATTCGCTGGTAACACAGGAAAACGCTGTGAATGGCTGTTCACACTGAACAGCCAATCACAGCGATCGCCGACGGGGGGGCGACATCGCAGCCCCCCCTGGGCATGCAGGGACATGTCTGCTGTCAGGGACAGCAGACATCGTCCCTCTGTCACTGCGTCTCGAGACGCAGTGACAGTTTAAACTCATGACGTACATTTATGCCATGTGTCGGGAAGTACCTCCCGGCCATGACGTAAATGTACGTCAAATGTCGGGAAGGGGTTAAGGTGCCCATACACTAGTAAGGTTTATCTTCAGATCTGGCTGGTTGGAACAAAAACATGGTTATGGATGAGTGACAGTTTGTCAGTTTTCCAGCATTTCCAAGCAAATGGTCAACTGTCTTTTGCACTCATCCATAACCATGTTTTTGTTCCAACCAGCCAGATCTGAAGATAAATCTGCGTGTGTATGGCCACCTTAAGTATACCATGTTTTTGAACATTTTATCATGTCCCAGTCGGTGTCGCCATGTATGATAAAGTCTACTTAATTACAGAAAGGTGACAAATCCATGTCAACCTTTCTGTATGTTGACCATTGTCATTGCGACCTATTGAGTGTGTTGACATTTGGCCATGTCAACCATATTATTGACTATCAACATAGACGTTGTCAGCCATCTGGATACCATAAAGCACCGTAGAATATCTGCTCTTTACAAATAACTTTTAATAAATAAATAGTACAAAATGATTAATATGTTTTTCTATTATTTTAAAGGTTTGTTGAACATTTCTCTCCAGCCATTCTATTTTTTCCAAGTCAAAAGTAGAACTGGAAGCCCATGTGCGTTTCGGCCATGTGCAGAACTGGCTGGCAAAGCGTTAAAAATCCTCTTGCCAACCGGTATCCCCAGAAATAACTCTGTTTTAGGTGACATAGTACATATTTCTATTGAAAAGCTTACATTTATTTTTTGTTTTCTCACATGTTGTATTAATGTATTTCCTAAATGGTCACTATTACCTCTTTTACACCAGAGCCATGACCCAGATTATTGCCGTTCCAGTCCGGGTCGGGGCTTGGTGTAAAAGGGCAAACAAAAAAATTGGTACTCTTTACCTAGAAGGGCGCCCATCGCGGCCATTGCGGGCATTGCATGCACTAAAAAATCGGGTGCGATGCGACCGACGCGATGCCTGCGATTTCCCATAGGGAACAATGTTAAATGTCCCAATTGACCCGATTTTCCTGTTCAATGTCTCAATTGACCCGATTTTTCCATAGGAAACAATGTTAAATGGGCCACAGAGGCCAAATAGGCACCCTGAAGTGTAAAATGGCCCCCACAATTGTTAACGCCACCCCACGATCAACGTCAACCCGAAGCGTGGTGAGCGCAGCGAGCCCGCGAGGGGCGGCGGTACGCGTCCTATGAGCTTTTCATACCCCCACTATCCACGTCGGCGTGGAGTTGAGAATAGAAAGTGTGGCGAGCCACTGAGCCCGAAGCGTGGCGAGGGGACGCGGATACCTTCACAGGTATCCGCGTCCCCTCGCGGGCTTCACAGCTGTCCGCGTCCCCTTGCGGGGCTCGCTGCGCTCGCCACGCTTCGGGCTCGGTGGCTTGCTGCGCTCGCCACACTTTCTATTCTCAACTCCACGCCGACGTGGATAGTGGGGGTATGAAAAGGTCGTAGGACGCGTACCGCCGCCCCTCGCAGGCTCGCTGCGCTCGCCACGCTTCGGGTTCACGTTGATCGTGGGGTGGCGTTAACAATTGTGGGGGCCATTTCACACTTCAGGGTGCCTATTTGGTCTCTGTGGGCCATTTAACATTGTTTCCTATGGAAAAATCGGGTCAATTGAGACATTGAACAGGAAAAATCGGGTCAATTGGGACATTTAACATTGTTCCCTATGGGAAATCGCGGGCATCGCGTCGGTCGCATCGCATGCAAATTTTTTGGTCGCATGCGATGCGACCGACGCGATTTTTTTTACTAACGATGCCCACGATCAAAATCGTGGGCGCCCTTCTAGGTAAAGAGTACCAAAAAATTAACCCGGGTCCTGTTACCCGGTGTCCGACCCAGCAAATGTTCAGGGTCGACCACGGGGCTTCCCCAGAGTTAGGTGCCGTGTAAATGGGTAACCCGGTTCATCCGAAACAGGGACCCATTTCCTCCAATCAGGGATCCCCAACCTCCGGACCGCAGCACCCTGAGGTCAGTCCGGAGGTTGGGCAGGGGCTGCATACAGCCTCCCTTTCTGTCTGCGGTACTATGCAGACAGCAGCAGAGGTGAATGGATGCCTGTGTGCGGCATCCATTCACCCCATGGATGGAGGCTGGGGGTGCATGGAGGCTGGGGGCAGCCCAGCAGCTTACCTGGGTTCTGGGCTTGCCCCCAGCGTGTCGGTCGTAGTTGTGGGGGTGTCATGCGGCGTTGCGGGGGTGACGGCCGGCGGGTTTCCCGGCGCTTGGAGATGATGTCATCTCCGAGCGCCGGATCAGGGCCCGAATTCACCGGCGTCCCCTACCCGGCATAATGCCGGGGGACACCAGTGTAAAAAACCCGGCAGTTTTGGAGTAAAAGTGGTATATGGGGGTTGGACAAAGGTTTTTTTTTTTATCATTCATTACTGATTAATATAGTACATGTGTATTTATTTAGCTAATTTCCTCTACTCTTCTAAAACAAAACTAATAATAACTACAGTATTGTAGTATGATTTTGTGTATGACCCTAATTAGTTATGTTGATATCTTTGGCAAGGACAGAGCAATGGTAATATAATACAAAGCGCATTAATCCAAATCTTCGTCATGCCATGAAGTTTAATATAAACATCCTGCACAGTTTTGTCATCTTAATTTAGGATAGAGTAAAACTCAGTTCCATAGATACATTATAATAGAGAACTTTTAATGAAAGAAAATAAAGGTATATATATTTGGTATATACACCAAATACTGGGCCTGATTCTGGTTCACTCCTTCTTTAATGGACAAAACCATGTGCACTGCAGGTGGGGCAGATGTAACATGTGCAGAGAGAGTTAGATTTGGGTGGGGTTTGTACATTCAAACTGATAGTTTTGCGGTGTAAGAAAAAAGCAGCCAGTATTTTCCGTGCACGGAAACAAAATAACTCAAATGTAACTCTCTCTCTGCACATGTTACATCTGCCCCACCTGCAGTGCACATGGTTTTGTGCATTAAAGAAGGAGTTTGCTTTTGCGAGTGAACGAGAATCAGGCCCACTCTGTAGTGAGTATAGAAACTGCTAAGTGGTTGTAGATTTCTCATGTTCTCGTAAATGTTGCACTGTAATCGAGCTGTCTGAGGGAAGAGCTGTCTGAGGGAAGAGCTGTCTGAGGGAAGAATGTCTGTTGAGGTGCTCACATTGCGAAGAGACAGTTTAGGTTGTGTGTACTGGACGGAGCGACCAAGTGCCTGATTCAGAGATGGAAACAGGTCACATCGCAGTTATGTCTGGATTGCAGGCAGTGCAGGTGGCCCACCATCAGAGATTTACACAAATAATCGGGTTTGCATATATCTCCGTACTAGCCCCAGAGAATGGCTATTTAGTCTCATATACAAATAGGCTAAACAAGATTAGATTTCCCAAAATGTTCTGGAAGTAACTTATCTTGAGGTCATGCCCAGACTCGCTGACAGGTGAAAGAGGTACGGCTACAAACAGGATTTGGGAACAATTTTTTCTAATACAGCAGACACACAAAGGCTGAAACAGTCCATATATTTTTCACCCATGACGTGGGTGCAGGAGTCGGGCAGCTGACGTCAGCGAATGTTTGCTGCGCGCCCAGCTTCCATGGCAATATTCCCTGCAATTTTTCCACTGCATATATGCAGGGACGGATCCGGAACAAAATGGCAGATGAGGGGGGCACCATGACAGGATAGGAGCGGTTATGTGTGTGGTACAGGATAGAGGACAGAGAGATAGTAGGTGATGGAGAGGCAGTGGGAGACGGGGAGAGCATGATAGGGAGAGGCAGTGGGTGATGCCAGGGAATGGGTGCCCCTAAATATACCACAAACATGTAAATATACAAATAGATAGATGAAACTGTTGTAGAATTAAAAAATAAACCCAAATCACGTTAGGGTTCTCCTTAGCATAAGCTATGTAATCTGCCCCAAACAGCAGTCTTGGACCTAGCACACATTTCATGAAACCAAAAATCCAAACTTTGTATTATTCCAGACAGTACAGTTACAGCACCTCTCCTCAGATGTTGTTCTGCTCACGGTTCTCCTAAAGAAAAAGAAAAAAGTGTTTACTGTTTTGTGTTCTTTATCTTCTCCTGCTACTGTAATACGAATAGTGTAATGGTTAGCATTATTGCCTCACAGCGCTGAGGTCATGGTTTTGATTCCCATCATGACCTTCACTGTGCGGTTTGTATATTCTCCCCATACTTGCGTGGGTTTACTCCGGGTACTCCGATGTCCTCCCACAATCCAAAAATATACTGGGAGGCTAATTGGCTCCCAACAAAATTAACTCTAGAATGTCTGTGTGTGCATGTACATGTGGTAGGGTATATAGATTGTAAGCTCCACTGGGGCAGGGACTGATGTGAGTATTCTCTGTACAGCGCTGCGGAATATGTGTGTGCTGTATAAGAAAGAATAATAAATAAATAATCTTGCCAAACAACTTATAGCTATCATGTATGTTAGTTTAATCTATTTATATTGGTCTACTAAAATATTCTGGATATTCAGTTTTTCCTGGAATAGAGGTAGTCAGGACTAGTTATATTCAGAGATGTAAACAACCCCAATGGTTTGCATACAACTCAGATGCTAGGGACACAACGGGTCAGTGGTGACGATTGTAAGCTCTGCTGTGGCACTAACTGCTATAAATATTATTTGTAAAGAGCAAAATAAAAGAATGAAGAAATAATGAAATAAACAACAAAATAAATCATTGATAATGCTGTAGTAAGCGTATTGCAATAGAAGTAACCTGAATTCATGTTTAGAATCTATTTATATAAACTTATATAAACTAGATAAAAACAACATTGTTACTGAAATTGTTTAAGGAATGCATTAGCTGGTTAAATAATACTAAAGTGTAATTACCATTGTCACTGTGTTATATTTATAAATATTTACACAGAGCAAATATGGCAATAAATTAAAAAAAGTGATAATAAAATGTAGTTTAAAATGATGTATGTCTTAATAATGTCCCTCACTACCTAGTCTAAGTATCCTGGAGAGCACCTACTAGGTGAAAGCAGAATTTCTGATTATTAATCTGAGTAATCCCGGATTAAGTCAACAATTTCATTAAAGTTATTCTCCTGTGCGGATTGTATTAATATTTTGAATGTAGTAACAGCGGCGTCCATTTAAAAATAAATGAAATCTAAAAATGGTCTCTGATTTTGTAGAAGCTGAAGTATTTTCCCTAGGGACTGCGAAGTGAGAGTGAGCATCCTTTCAATGTTGATTGCTGGTTGCAGAGCCATTGCTTTGGGGTCCAGCATTGCTGCAGTTGTGTCATATGTATGTTTCCAAGCAAAATATTAACAAACTTATTTCTGGTTAAACGGGGATTGCTCTGGATGTTAAGGCAATGGATGTACTACAAAAAGTATTATTATTATTTTTGTGACAAATTCAGTAGCAATTTTTTACTCGTGTATTAAATGAAACTCAGAAAATCTAGGTATGATAAAAGAACACCTATTCCGTACACTTGTACAGTAACAGTAAATGAAAATAAATGTCTGATCTAGCAACAGTATACAGCGGTAACATTTGAGCATTGTAGCGCGCCCAGCATACAGCCAGCGGTATCCCAATAAAATGTTAAAATTGAGGTCAGTTAAGGATGTAGATAGGAAGATGCTGGCTTCAGATCACAGGCTTCTTGCACATAATGGTCAGTGTTACTTTTCATGTGGGGAGTTCTGCTCAGTTTGACACAGTTTGTCAGATGTGCTTTGATCCCTGTATTGTAGTGATCTTCATGCAGACTACAAGGTACACAAATAACAATGCTGATGTTGGCACTAGCTGCAGACTGTTTGCCTAAAGAGACAAATCAAAGGTGTATAATATGTAAACTATGCTGGAGGAAAATCTGGTTCATTTTGTAACAAAGAAAAGAGATTATAATGTCGGTCTGACCTACAGAGGGTTTGCGGGATTGTACAAAACATCCTTGTAGTTTAATATTGACATCACTTTATTTCTAACTCCTATATACATTCTATATAGCTGCGTCATGGGATGCGTCAGCATGTCGGTGGTCGAGATGCTGGTGGTTGAAATACAGGCACCGGAATTTCGACAGCAACATCGCCGGAATTCCGACATCACTGGAAATGCCTATGCTGGCATCCCGACTGCCGGCATTAAACTAGTAAGTATGCAGAGGATTGCTATGCTGGCCACACATCAGATTAACTTTCCTCCAACCATCCAACTAGTTGGTTGGATGGAATAAAAATCTTGTACTGGATGGGAGCAAATGTAATTTGTTAAATTAGTGATTTGTTTCCCAAATCGGATAATGGACAGCAACTGTCACTCAGACAATGTACTGTAGTTGGACCTATTCGATTTAAACAATTTCACTGAATGTTTTTGGCCATTCTCCTGAATTTGTGAGCAAATTGCTTATTGGCATTGGCCCCCATACAGTACCAGATTTTCGGTCCAACCAACCAACTAGTTGGATGTAAGGTACCCATACACAGTGTGATTGTTGGAACTTTTTATTTAAAAAAGCATTGCATGCAGTTCACATTGTGTTTCCATATGGCTTGCGATGTAATGCACGCTCCTGTGCACGCATATTGCAAAGTACAAAAAGTATGTGCAGGCAGTACTTTTTATACTAGATCACATGGCATCTAGTTCAAATCACACTGTTGTAGCATATCGCATGGGATTTAAACTAGATGCAATGCGATCTAGTACAATACACATGGAGCACACATCTCATCGTCTGTTGGCATTGTGGGTGAGGGGAGTGTCATCAGGGATAAAACATACAGTAAGCTATTATAACTTATACCTCAATGACCACATGAACGGCCAGTATCCTCCCTCAAGTACTGCATCCCGACATTCTGATAAACACACCCAGTGACCTATCACCATAGCAAGTTATATACATCCATCAGTGATTATGTGGCTGCATATTTTTTTTCATTCAAAAATACTGTATTAAAAGTTAAATCTCAGATAATACAAATTTACGTTATACAATACATATACTACACAATCATGTTATATATACTCAGGGCCGGCTCTACCATTAGGCATCTGCCTAGGGTGCAGGGATCTGGGGGGGGGGGGGGTCTGCCTATCAAAAAATTAAGGATGTCTATGAGGATCCTTGTAGTTCTTAATGCAGGTGGCTGCTGTGGAACTTCTAAGACCTCACCTCCATACTTTCCCTTGAAGCATACTTCCCTAATTTGCTGCACCCTTCTCCTTGTACTCCTTGTTGTGGGTTGCAAAGGGAGACCTGCAGGGTGGGTACTTGCTCACTTTCCAGGGGTGGGGCTAGGAGGTCCTCCCTGATTTTGTGGAGTCTCCCTGCCATTCTGGAATGTTAGACAAGTATGCCTTAAGGGGTTGGAAAGTGGGTATTGGGGGGTGGGGGGGTACTGAGAAGCCTTACACCGGCCCTGTATATACTGCAATATTAATGGCTCCAACATATACACCTGAGGAATAATCTTAGGATATGATATTAGGTAAAGGGGTCTATGTACTAAGCCTTTGGAGTATATTTTGTTATTTTGCTAATATTCAGTTTTGTGTTAGATTTTAAGGTCAATACAAATTGCTATGATGATTGCCCTGAAAAGTTCAGCAATGCCCAGCAGAGCAATCTGGAAGGCACAGCAACTGTGTACATGTTCCCAGCGCACACACCAATTATTCCATAAGCAGTCAGCTCGATGAAATCAATTACCATTCAGCATGGCAGCCTGACCAGAGATGCTGGAAGCATGCGGTTTGTGTGCAGATGCCGGCCCGCCCAGCTACATGCCCCCCAAAATGAGAGTGACATACCTGAATTTTTGCCACTGCTCCCCCATCAAAACCTTCAAATGGTGCCTGACTGCCAAACACTCTGTGTAGCATCACTATCAGACTTTGGCACATACGCAGCCTAGCTGTGAAGCCATGGGCAGGTCGGCTATTTTTTGGGTTTCAACTGCTCAATGTGACGTCACACAGCTGCTACCCCACCCCCCAATGGTCCTTACACATGCCTTGCCGGTAAGGCCAGATTAAGGGGGGCTTAGGGTGTCAGTACCCCTATGCCCATCACATCAGTACCCCGGAGCACATCACATGCTTCTCAGGCCCATGGAGGACAGCAGCAGAAGCCTCATCATGGGAGGGTTTTCAATCAAAGCTAGGGCTGAGCCTGTCAGCTCCCCCCCCCCCCAGTCCTGGCAACACCGCAGAGGGTCCTGGCAGCGCCGCAGCGGGGCCCCAGCAGCAGATATGTAGTCAGCAGCGGGGGTCCCTGCGGAAGATGGGAACTAGCAGCATTATTAATACCGCTACTAGTTCACATCCGCCGCAGGGACCCCCACTGCTGACGGCATATCCGCTGTTGGGACCCCGCTGCGGCGCTGCCAGGATCCCTGTGGGTGCTCCTCACCTTCTATGGGTGTTCAGGCCCTGGAGCACCCACAGTTTTGGCACCTATGTGGCCTCCATGTGCCTGTATGACCTCTCTACAACGTCTGGGCGTGCTCCTGATCAGGTGGCAGATGGTCTCCTGAGGGATCTCCTCCCAGATGTGGACTTAAGCATCTGCCAACTCCTGGACAGTCTGTGGTGCAACGTGGCATTGGTGGATGGAGCGAGACATGATGTCCCAGATGTGTTTAATTGGATTCAGGTCTGGGGAATGGGTGGGCCAGTCCATAGCATCATTGCCTTCGTCTTGCAGGAACTGCTGACACACTCCAGCCACATGAGGTCTAGCATTGTCATGCATTAGGAGGAACCCAGGGCCAACTGCACCAGCATATGGTCTCACAAGGGGTCTGAGGATCTCATCTCGATACCTAATGACAGTCAGGCTACCTCTGGTGGGAACATGGAGGGCTGTGCGGCCCTCCAAAGAAATGCCACCCCACACCATTACTGACCCACTGCCAAACCGGTCATGCTGGAGTATGTTGCAGGCAGCAGAACTTTCTCCTTCGCATCTCCAGACTATGTCATATCTGTCACGTGCTCAGTGTGAACCTGCTTTAATCTGTGAAGAGCACAGGGCGAATTTGACAATCTTGGAGTTCTCTTGCAAATGCCAAATGTCCTGCACGGTGTTGGGCTGTAAGCACAACCCCCACCTGTGGATGTCGGGCCCTCATACCACCCTTATGGAGTCTGTTTCTGACCGTTTGAGTAGACACATGCATATTTATGGCTTGCTGGAGATTATTTTGCAGGGCTCTGGCAGTGCTCCTGCTGTTCCTCCTTGCACAAAGGTTGAGGTAGCGTTGTGGCTGCTGGGTTGTTGCCCTGCTACGGCCTCCTCCACGTCTCCTGATGTACTGGCCTGTCTCCTAGTAGCGACTCCATGCTCTGGACACTACGCTGACAGACACAGCAAACTTTCTTGCCACAGCTCGCATTGATGTGCCATCCTGGGTGAGCTGCACTACCTGAGCCACTTGTGTGGGTTGTAGACTCAGTCTCATGCTACCACTAGAGTGAAAGCACCGCCAGCTTTCAAAAGTGACCAAAACATCAGCCAGAAAGCATAGTAGCTGAGAAGTGGTCTGTGGTCACCACCTGGAGAACAATTCCTTTATTGGGGGTGTCTTGCTAATTGCCTGTAATTGCCAACAGCATGCAAAATTGATTGTCAATCAGTGTTGCTTCCTAAGTGGACAGTTTGATTTCAGTATATATATATATACCGCCTAGGAGTACATTTTAAATAGCGCAATCTTTGGGGATTTTGTTGTTATATATATATATATATATATATATATATATATATATATATATATATATATACTGAAATCAAACTGTCCACTTAGGAAGCAACACTGATTGACAATCAATTTTGCATCCACAACACTGCACCGCCACTTACACCAAAATTTGTCATCGCCCCCCCCGTGCGCACATGCGCAGATTGCAAAAAAAATCATGATCTGCGATTTTCTGCAATTTTCATGGCTAGCTGAATTAGCCCCATTTATCAGTGTTTATCAGAATTCAGATGTCAGAGTTACCTTTATATAGTGATCAGCGCGTATACAGTAAATAAAGAAAATGTTATGGTCCAATCAGAGAAGCCTCCAAGCCACTGTCGTGCCATGATTTCCTAATCCAGCTCTTGGCATTACAATGGATTTTGAAGCAACTTGCTCCGCAATATTGGCAAAGTAATCTTAGCATTCAGAACATGTGGATAATTGTTTTACTGAAATAAAAGATATATATATATATTAATACAAGCTGTAATGTTTTCCCTTTAACAGAATACTTTTATGGTTTCTCTTAAATAAGCAAACATGAAAAGCCACCAGTACACGAGTGCTGTGTAAACAGGCACAGCAGACATAACTTTTTTTTATTTCAGATCTGTGTTGTCTAAAGAATGCTCACATCTGCAGTTACGTTTACAGTTTGAGGTTTGAGGGGGGAAAAAAGGACATTGTGAATGTTTGCACGACTTGTTTTCTGAATACACATAATTAATAAGACAATTTCCATTCCACTGTAATCTTTCCTGAAAGGAGCATCCTCAGTTTTGCATTACACAGGAACAAGTTCATCGCAGGAACTCATTCCAAGAATGTCTTTTTTTTTCAAATCCCTCCCTAATTACTGTCTGCAAAGCACCAGCTGTCCTTATTTTCATGTTGCAAATAGAAGTACACCTTTGAAATATGGTGTTTTCTTTTAGAAATTGGCAGAGAATTATGGCATTATATTTAGTCTTATTTTCAGAAATGATTTATACATAAAAATATAGCTTGATACTTCATGATCAAAGGTTAAGGATTCTGCATGTCAAGGCTTTCTTAGGACAATCCGTTTTATATCAAGACATTTTATTTTAGAACCAAGCATTAAAGGAAATGTCTACTTTCATATAATAGTAATGTATTAATAGTAATAGTAATAATCAATAATGATAGCAGTTTTTAGCACACCAAGCGGGAAATATGTTGTCCTGCTTCGTGCATTTATAACAATTATCATATAACTTGCTTAACGTGGAAAAGAATATATATAACTATGATAATTGTTATAAATGCACGAAGCAGGACAACATATTTCCTGCTTGGTGTGCTAAAAACTGCTCATAATTGCTGACAAACTGGCGACGCAAAGCACTCCCCTGGCGACGCAAGGCCGTCCCCCTGGTGACGCAAGGCCGTCCCCCTGGCTTTTAATTTTCTCCCTGAAATTATTTTTCAAAAGTAGGCAACCCTGATATAAATGCATTCCATGAAATCTGCTAAATTAAATGTTTATCAATGTTGCATGCAGAGGTGGTTTACTAGACGATGCGGTCCGTGTGCACACTATGGCCCTATGGTTGATCAGCAAAATCATAGATCAAGTGATCTATAGATTGTAAACTTGAGAGCAGGGCCCTCCTACCTTTTGACTGTCTGTAAGTACCCTGTTTGTTGTATCGCTGTCTCCTTTTGTAAAGCGCAACGGAATCTGCTGCGCTATATAAGAAACTGTTAATAAATAATAAGTGATTATACAATGACTACACAGATCGTATTGCACATGTGCAGGCCTGAATAGCGACAAATATTGCTTATTGATCATAAACGCTATGTGTCCAGAGGATGACTGACAGGATACCGGTGTTAGGGAGTTGGAATCTTTCATTTTCAGGGAGTGTCTGAAAAAATGCAGACGTGACGCCAGCTCAGACCTCGATCAGTATGTCACTGTAGAGTTGTGGAAGGGTCAAATTTACTCCCATTTCCAAAGACAGGAAAAATAATTTGATGGTTTGTGACTTGTGTATGGATATGCAGGTGGAGAGCGATCTGCTATAATTAATTTGCAGATTTGCATGGGTCAGCATCTATCTACTCACAGTCATCTGCATCTGAAACAGGCCCTCCGTGCGGACTTCCTTCTCTTTATGGCACAGTGGACTCTGGCATTGTGCCGGTGTGTACTGCACATGAGTAGGTCTCAGGCAACATGGTTCTTGCCTTGATTTAATGAATAATCACTACTGTGCATGTGCGTTGGCCAGGGGTGTGGTATGGGACTCCGACAGTCGGGATCCCGACAGTCATTATCCTGACGTCGGGATCCCGACTGGCCGGAGTCAGACAGCATGGCGAGCGCAAAAAAGCCCCTTGTGCTACGCGAGCCACCTATTCTATTCTCCCTCTATGGGGGTCGTGGACCCCCACGAGGGAAAATAGCGGGTGTCCGTCGGGCACCCGGCTGTCGACATTTTGACAGTTGGGATCCCGACGTCGGGTAAATGACTGTCGGGATCCCGACTGTCGGGAACCCATCCGGCACCCGTTGGCCAGGATTCTTCATATATTATAATGCTCTATAATCAACTGACTCCTTACTCTACATCAGGGTACTGCACTTGATGTACTTAATGGAACAGTTGTTCAGGATGTCTGGTGTTTTGTAATACTTTAGTTTGCCTCTGAGAGCACTCCCTGCCCTCTTGAGAATGGTCTCCCCACGCTTCGGGCTTGGTGTCTCGCTTCTCTGGCCACAACTTTACTAAAGGTAATAGATGGTGGCGTGGACACAGCTGGATGGCATGGACCTAGGGTGGAGCGGCTTACGCAAAGATGAGGAAGTACCACAAATGTTAACCTCCAGCCAATGTTGTGGTTGAAAGGGGGAAGAGTAGTGTTACGAAAAGCTTTCCTTGAAAAGGTCCATGTCCCATGATCCACCACTGACCTCTTGGAACTGCACTCAACAAACTGCCCAGTAGGAATAAAGGCAAGAAGACAGCGGCTCACAGCCCAGATCTTTTCTAGGGCCAGCTCCATGTCCCCAATGCCTATAGAACTTTTGGGGACTGTTTCTATAACCGCACCCAGAGCACCTTCAAAAGAGGGGTTGTGCACATTACTGTGACTGTGTGTGCGCTTTCATCATTGCTATAACCAGCTACTTATGTTTATTTTTTTGTATTTCTTAAATTATTATTTATTTATAGTTATAGAGTCAGGTAAAATGGGATTATATGGGTAATGAGGTAGGTAAAGATATATTAAGTAAAAATATAGAGGCTGGTGCATTGGAAAAGAAAGCAATATAGTCAGCTAATAAAAATGGTGAAAGAAATGAGGCAATTACAGATGGAGCAGTGGTGGGGGTTGAGATGGCTAACTTGCAGGGGTGGATTCAGAGGGGGAACCAAGGCACATCCCCCCCCCATCATTTTATTCTTAATTTGTCCCTGGTAACATGTATGATGTAGTGTTTGCATGTAACATGTAGTGTTTCCACCCAAGCACTACTCACCTTCCTAGTACTATAGTTCCTATAGCCATGGACTTCAATTTACAACCTGAGGTTCTCCTATAGATGTGGGTTAAACATATTGGGAATCCAAATTTCCTTTACAAGCCAGCTCCTGGGGTTGATTCACAAATAACTCAAGTTTAACCTTCAGGCATGACAGGACCGGCAATGTATTTGTGTAATACTTGAGCTTTTTTGCATATCGGTCACCTGGAAAGCTACATTTGATGGTGATAAACCCTAAATATATGAAGATACTGTAATCTGTCAGTTTCTCTGTGTTGTTTTTTTTCATGGCAATTCTAGACTGGCAACAGAACACCATGGATAAAGGCAGCTGCAGAAGGAAGAAGCCAATCAGACAATACACAGATCCCCCTCGATTTTCGATCAAATGAATGAGATTGTGAAATTTTGTTTTTTTGCTTCATCAAAGATGAGATTCAGCTATTTAAATGATTGTGTATGGAAACTTGTGAACATGCTTATTTTATTTTTCTCTTTGTAGTAGTAAACAATTTACTCTTGCTTTATCTGGCTGGGCTAATGGGAATACCAATCAACCTAAGAAAGCACTTCAAAAAGGATTTCATCAAGATTGCTTGAAAGCTGCTGCAAATAGAGGGCCTAGTTCAAATCTCATTTTGGTACTTTGCGCTGGTAGCATACGGGTCCAACGTAGTTTTACACACTATGACCGCATGGTGGAGGGGGGCGTCACGAAACTGAGGCATAACGCTGCCATTTTGGAGGAGTGCCAAGGTCAGGCCCTACACTGGAAGATGGAGATTTAGTAGTAAATACAGTCATTGACTTGCATGACCCCATGGGTTACACAGCTGGCCAGTGGTGTTGCAGGTGATCCAATGATATATTCTCAGAAGCAGCACGGATCACTTATGAATGCAGGAGGGGTCTACTGATATCATGTGCCTCCTGCTGCATTACCATAATAACTATTGCAGCTGCTTCCAAGTAAGCTACAGTGATACCACCTTCAAACACATTTATCAGGTCCATAGAGCAGGGTTGCCTACTTCGTGGCTGCCCTTTACAGGAGAGAGCAGCCAGTCCAGTCAGGCATGGGGGCGGGTTAGGGGTGGGGCGGCCGATAAGTGTGGGGGTGTGGTCAACGTGATTGCGTCCTTGTGGCCACACCCCCGCCGCGCAGGATCGTGGGAGGCTGCCCGGATTCCGAGAGGCTTGCCTACATTTCTGGGGGGCTGGGTGGTTGACCCGATTTCCAGGACCCTCCCATCCATTACGGGAGGGTAGGCAACCCTGCCATAGAGTATAGCGCAATGTGGCAATTTATTTCTGCCCAGTGCTGGAAAAAGCATTTAATGCTTTAAGAGGTTAGTTTTTTTTTTTTTTTTAAATCGTGTATTTTTATTATGTTTTTCAGTGCATAATAACAAAAAACACAACAAACATAACGTGATACAACAAAACAAAAATGGAAAATAAAACAAAAGAAAAATAAAGCAAATCAATTTCAAGTGTGCGTTAGATCAGTTCAGTCATGTCAGTACATCATGCCATACATAATATTCAGTATTTGCGCTAACAAGCAAAAGTATTATGATCCGTGAGGCATTAATACAACAGGCGTCAATAAAGCGACCGGTGAAGTAGGTCCTTGTTGTGCTATGTAGGTCTAATTTAAAGATTATAGCGGGCTATGTATCAGAATCCTGACTATATAACGGTGAAGACGTCCAGGGGTGCCAGACCTTTTCGAATTTATCTGGGCATTTACGTTTATTATACATAAATTTTTCATGCGAGATAGTAGTGTTAACAAGAGCTATCCACATATGAGTAGAGGGTGCACTAGGGCTCATCCAGGCCCTCGCAATACACACCCGGGCAAGCATGAGGAGATTATTCGGTACTTGTGAGTTATCCGGACGCCCGATTTCAAAATCGGGTCGGATCGGGCACATCGCATCGCATCGCATGCGACCATCGGATGCGATGCGATGCGATGCGATGCGATGACCCGATTTTTCCATAGGAATCAATGTTAAAATGGACTGAGTCCATTTTAACATGGAATTCAATGGGAAAAAGGGGTCCTTTTCATACCCCTACTATCCAAGTGGGCATGGAGTTGGATATAAACCTGTGGCGAGCGTAGCGAGCCACCGAGCCCGAAGCGTGGCGAGCGTAGCGAGCCCCGCGAGGGGACACGGAATACCGTCCCCTCGCGGGGCTCGCTTCGCTCGCCACGCTTCGGGCTCGGTGGCTCGCTACGCTCGCCACAGGTTTATATCCAACTCCATGCCCACTTGGATAGTAGGGGTATGAAAAGGACCCCTTTTTCCATAGGAATCATTTTAACATTGATTCCTATGGAAAAATCGGGTCATCGCATCCGATGGTCGCATGCGATGCGATGCGATGCGATGCGATATCGCATCGCATCGTATCTGATTGTATGCCTTAACTTAAGGCATACAATCAAAAAATCGGGCGTCCAGATAACTCACAAGTACCGATTATTCAAATAAATCCTCTGAAATTTGGGGAAAGCCTCCTCCATTCCTAACTCAAAAATACACAAACGTGAATCTAGGGCAGGTACCTGCACTTCAGTACTTCTGATCTTATCAAGCACCTGTTCCCAGTAAGTTTGTAATTGTGGACAACTCCAGAGTAGGTGCCAGAAATTTGCCCCCTCCTCCCCGCATTTGGGACACCCACCACCCGCAGTACCCCCAATTTGCAACAGCCTATGTGGAGTCCAGTAGACCCGGTGCAGAATGTACAGTTGGATCTGCTGGAATCTGGCATATGCCGTGGCTCGCTTAGGTGACCCACACATATGGGGCCAGTCCTCATCATCTAAAGGTCCCAGGTCTGCCTCCCATCTGCCCCGCAGTGCATCTAGCTGACCGACCCCGGCAAAGGTGAGGAGAATGGAGTATAGAGCAGAGACCCTCTTCCGGTCAGGGAGTTCACGGACCATCGCGTGGACCGAGCTGTCCGCTAGCTCAGGGGTGGCACCCCTCCACTGTGTATTCAGCGCATGCCTTAACTGGAGATATTTATAGAAAAAATGCCTCGGGATACCGTACGTATTTTGTAACTGATCAAAGGAATGTAGCACACCTTCCTGAAAGAGGTGACCAATCTCAGCGACCCCATAGGATACCCACTCCCTACCCGTCCCCAGTTTACAGAGTTCAGGAAAATCCCTATTCCGCCAAATAGGCGATCTGGAGTCTATGACTCGGTCATCTCTCACCACCTTCGCCGCTAACCAGACTCTACGAGCCTGCTGCAGAAGAGGGGAGAGGGCCACCAGGGGTGCCTGGGCCAGTAAGAACTGCAAGGGTGTGAAAGCCAATCCCGCTTTAGCCAACAGTGCAATAGGTAAATAGCCATAATCAACTGGCTCTATCCATTCTGGTCCTGATGAAGCTCCGTTTTGCGAAGTGTACACTGACCTAAATCAGTGTGTTTGACTCCCCTCTTCCCCTCCCCATTGACATTGTGAAAATTTATTGTGTGTTCTGGCTGCTTAACGGTAGGGCTCACGTACGCCAGTTTTCACTGGGATCGTAAGCCTACCTGGAGCAGCGGTGCTAGGCGTCTGCACCGCCGCCTCCCTAATCACAGAGCCACAGTGAGACAGTCGGCGCTATTGTGTATACGCCGCTGCCTACTGAAGCTCTGTGCGCCTTTCTGGGATCAGACGGGAGACAGACGGCGGTGACACATACACGCCGCCTGTCTATACATAGTCCCGTGCCGTTCCCCCGCTGCTTGTCAGCTCATTTCTTCGGCTCATCTCCCGGCAGCAGTGAGAATCTTGGCTCAGAAGTGGCAGTTCTGGCCAAGTTCCACCAGCCGGATAAATGCTCAGCCCCTTATATGTTTCAGCAAGGGTGACCATACATTTGTGATTGTATTTATACTCATAAGGTGTACTTTGGTATATTCCCCCCTGGCAGGATCAGGGAGGGCTAGTCACACCACGTCCCCAGTTACCCTGCTCCGGGGAAATTAGCAGCACCATTAGAGCGGAGCCCACATGATACTATGAGCCAGCAGTGAACAAGCCTATTGAAACACACTAACAGTGGCTGACAGACACTTGAAACCATTGTGTTTGGCACACACATTTGTGAAGTGTCCCATTGTGTCTGCCAGCAGTGCCATAGGAGCACGTATATACATTTACAAGGGGCCATTTGGGGAATTGGGTCCACACTGTGTAAGGATAAAAATTTATCCTTTTTTATTGCACCGTCCGTGTTTTATGTTTGTCATCTGTCTGTCAATATTTCGCACCCTTGTTTTTTATGAATATGAAATAAAAGTTACTTTTTAATAAATTTCTGTATCTTTAGGTGCACCACGTAGAGACATTTCTTTTCTTTCTCTGAATAAAACTCTATCCATTCTACCAGCTGGGCAAGTTGAGCGGCTAGATAGTATAGCCTCAGATCAGGGAGCGCCAACCCCCCATCCCACCGGGACCTGCACAAGGTTTTAGCTGCAATACGAGCGCGTTTCCCACCCCAAACGAAGGTGATAATACAACGTGAGATGAGCTGGAATTTAGTGGCTGGGATATATACCGGGGAGTTCTGCAGAATGTAAAGAAATTTGGGTTGAATTATCATTTTGATTAGATTCACCCTGCCAGTAACCGACAGGGGGAGCGACTGCCAGATCCGAGCTCTTTGCCTCAGTGCGTCTATTTGAGGGGCCAAATTTAGGGTCATAAAATCTGTGGGAGATCTGTATGCCCAAATACTTAAATTGGGTGCACCAACGAAGCGGGTAGTTATATGAGGGGGGCTTTGAAACATAGGGAAGTAATGGGAACACCACCGATTTATCCCAGTTAATGCCCACCCCTGAAAAACGGGCAAATTCTGACATTAAAGTAAGAAGGAAGGGGAGTGAGGACGCCATATTGGCCAAGTAGAGTATCATATCTTCTGCATATAACCCAATTTTTTCCTCCCTGCCCTCAATTAGAAGGCCACCCACCCGAGGAGAAGCTCTGATACAGCATGCTAATGGTTCCACTGCAAGGGCGAAAAGTAAGGGGGACAGGGGGCATCCCTGCCTAGTGCCCCTACCCAAGGCAAATGAGTCCGTAGTATAACAAAAGGTTAGTTTTAATGGTGGTTCCACGTCGTCGGCTTGGAGTTGATTTTATAATGTGGCGAGCGCAGCAAGCCACCGAGCCCGAAACGTGGCGAGCACAGTGAGCCCCGCATAGGGACGCTCATAACTTCACAGGTTTACGCGTCCCCTCGCGGGGCTCACTGCGCTTGCCACGCTTTGGGCTTGTGGATAGTGGGGGTATGAAAAGTGGGGGTATTAAAAGGTCAGAGGACGCGTACCGCTGCGCTCGCCACGCTTCGGGTTCACGTTTATACTGGGGGGTGGTGTGGAGGTGCATTTAACATTGTAAGCACCCTAATGGGTGCTTAAAAGCACCCATTAGGGTGCTTATACAATTTAAAATCGCATAGGGGGCTTAAATCGCATCGCAGTGCATCGGATTTATGGCATGCATTGAATAATTGCGTGACTAAATATCGGGGGCACCGTGATAATACACAAGTACCGAAATGTTAAAGTGGGGTATAAATGAGGAATCAAAAAGTGACTGGTTTAATACCTAACTCCAGACCTTTTATATACTATGTGGCCATCTACATCTAATGCCTGCTGGCGACAATGCGACAACATGGGAACGTTGTTCCATATTTACTGGTCATGCCCTAAAATTACTAGACTGTGGTTCTGGGTGTTTGCCTTACTTTCTGAAATCTCAGGGACTCCAATACCTCCACACCCAAAAACAGCTACATTTCACTTATTTCCTGATAACATTCACCCTGATGTCCATTATGTACTAGGCCACATCTTGATTTCCACTAAACTTTTCTTAGCAAAATACTGGTGCACACCACTGATCCCCACAATCTTAGCCATTGAGGAAGATGTCCAAAATCATTATGAGTTTGAAACTGCTGGCTTAGCCCACTCATAGCCCACTCGACACTAAATACCCAAATAACAAAAATGGACCCCTTGGAGCAATTACAGATCAGCGAGTGCTTTGACAATTCATTGACCATATCAGATATTCCCATGGACTGTCACAAGAACATAATCCTTATTCTAACAACTTCTCCCCTAATCACTATATCTACTTAAATTATGTTTTGTCTGCAATGGTTTTGAGTTGTGTGCACTATCGCCTTCTTAAAAAGGGCTCTCTAGCACACTTGGTTATCCAGTTATCTATATAAATTTTCCTAGTCACCTACTTTTGTTCGTAAATACGATTAAAAATGTTATGTTATAACACTTTGTAAAAAAAATGTGAAGGTATTAAACTGTACTCCCTATGTGATATTACTTGTTACCCCCTCCCCCTCATTTATTCTCTTTATGTATCCCCCCATTATATCTTTGAAACTTTAATAAAAATTGAATCTTTAAAAAAAAAAAAAAAAAAAGGACTGGTTTAGTCCTGTAGTCCTTGTGCCCAATTCCAATGGGATATTAAGATTCTGCAATGACTTCAGGCACCTTAATCAAGTCTCTAGGTTTGATGCCTACCCTCTTCCCAGAGTGGATGAATTAGTGTAAAACCTGGCTGGTATCATATATCTCACAACGTAGACCTAAGTAAGGGGTACTCTCCAGCTGGTGCTTCTAAGAGCGTGACACAGACAATATACCTTTACTGCTAATCCTGCCAATTAATGGGATATGTAATTGGCAGAGGTAAAGTAAAACCCCAACTGAAAAAAGTAGAGGCAGTTAGGATCTGGCCAAAACCCAGCACAAAGAAATAGATGCAGACTTTATTGGGGTTACTAGGATACTACAGGCGTTTATCCAGAACTTTGCTGCAAGAGCCCTGGCTTTCACTGACTCCCTGAAAAAATGTTTGTCCTGAGAAACTAGTCTGGCCTGGGAGGACCTACAGTCAGAAAGGCCCTAAGTACTCATCCAGTTCTTTAGGCACCAGACTTCACTCGACCATTCATCCTACAAATTGGTGCTTCAACCATTGAACTCGGAGTCATCCTATCCCAAATGATAGACAAGGAAGAAAAGCCTGTACTCTTTCTGAACAGAAAGCCCTTGCCAAAGGAAACTCATTATGCTATAGTCGAGTTGGAGTGTCCTGCCATAAAATGGGCTGCTGAGGCCTTAAAATATTTCTTATTGCAACGAGAATTAGTCGTGGATACAGATCATGCATGATTGAGATGGATGCACCTCAATAAAGAGGTTAATCCGAGGGTCACTGGGTGGTTGTTGACCCTACAACAAAAATTTTAAAGATCACAAGAACGTTTGACCCCTCAAGGGGAGCAAGGCACTTCACCACTTGTGGAGAAGCTAAGGGAGGGAATGTGTGGTGAGCCAAGGTTAGTTTCACCAGGCAGTGTAGTATTTCTCTGGTCAAAACTTCCCTGTAGAGGGTTAAAGAAAAGTCATCCAACCTCAGACAAAGGGGGTTGTTCTGGTTAATTTGCAAAGGCACAATCACTCTCTAATGGACAAAACCATGTGCACTGCACAGGGCCGGATTAAGGTGTGTGGGGGCCCTGGACAAAAAGGTCTGTGCCCCCCCCCCCAGACGGTGGCATCACCCCCCCCCCCCCTCAGCCGGATGAAGGTGTAATCCCCCCCCCTTCCCCGTACCTGGGCAGCGTGAGGGTGGGTGACAGGCAGCGAGATCTGGCAGCTGGGGTGAGGAGAGGTCCGGCCCTCCCCTAGATCCCACTGGTTGAATGTACAATATATGGAAACCCAATGGTGACCACCAGGGTCAGACTCACGGTTCTGCTGGAGTTGCCACGTGAAGAGGGCTCCCTGCCCGGGTGGATTCCAGTCGGGGTCCAGTGTCCACCTCTGTGCTTCTGCTCCGTGCTCTGCTAGAGCAGCCTGCTCCTCTTCCAGAGGGCAGTGGATGTCACTTGCTGCCGGGTGCCTATCTGAGTGGGATGCCGGCTCTCTGGTGTGCGGCGCTGTGAGGAGACGTCAGCGGTGCTGGAGACTGGGGTCAGCGATGTCAGTCACCACTCCGTCTCTCCTCCGTTCAGCCTCGCTTTAACGCTGCTCCCGCCGCCCTCCTTCTATGTGCTGCCCCCCAGTGCTGCGGCCGGTCACCTCCGTCCAGTCTACGCTTCACTCGTGCCATCCTCTTCCTCCTTCCTGTTCTTTCGCGCCACACGTACTCCGCATATCCCTGCCAGACACCCCGCTGTCCATCAAACGGGGCAAGTCTCGCCTCCGCCCTTCAGTGTCGGCACTGTGAGAGGGATTAACCCCTTCTCTGCTGTGAGTTAATCCTCTACATTTTCCTTAGTGGAACCCACTGTAGGGTGCCACATTGCCCGCCAGCGCTACCGACCCTGCGCTGCCAGACCCTGCTGCCTGCCACCCGTGACCTGCCACCTCAGCAGTGGGGTGGTGGGTGTGGGGGCCCCCAGATGTGTGAGGGCCCCAGGGCGACTGCCCCTATCGCCCCGTGGCTAATCCGGCACTGCAGGTGGGGCTGATGTGCAGAGATTTGGGTGGTATTTTGTTTCTGTGCAGAGTAAATATTGTCTGCTTTATTTTTACACTGCAATATAGATGTCAGTTTGAAGTACAAAACCCACCCAAATCTAACTCTTTCTGCGCATGTTACATCAGCCTCACAATTTGGGACAATCACAGTACGTTTAAGAATTGGAGGACAAACAGTTGTTACAGACATCCAAGATGTGTTGTTCGTGCCAGATTTGGGAGGTAACCTTATCACCATCAGTGTGTTGAAATAATAGTGTTACAGATTCCAATTTGTACAAAAGGGCAGGTGTATGGTCCATAGCGAAAGATGGACTGTAATTGCTTTAGCAACCCGATGCAACCAACGGTATGTCCTGGACACAGAGGAAAGTTCAGCAATGATGGACTCTGACAACATCTAATCAATAGAGCTGTGGCACAAACGCTTAGGTCATCTGTACAAAGTCCAAAAACTGATAGATTGAATGGTAACGGGTATCACCATGAGCAACGCTGAAAGACCTGTGCTTGAGAGCTGCATAAAAGGAAAAAAAAAAACACAACCCATTTCCCAAGTCAGTCATTAGAGCAGATTGGAATCCAGAGATGTGTTGTTCCAGGAAGAAGCGCCACTAACTAAGGCAGTGGTGTAAGAAGATGATGTACTGCTGGATGTACAGGCAGCAGAAAGAGTGTCTGAAACAGAGACTGTCAGAGTGGAAAGCCAATCAGGGAACAGAGTTTCCATGAGAAGTTACAAAGGTGTACCCGCTAAGAGATACAGCAAGGAGTATGCGAATATTGCTTACTGTGAACCTCAAAATATCCAAAAAAGAAAAGTCAAGCAATGATTGGACAGAGGTGAAGACAGCAATAGAAACAGAGAGATCAGCGCTGAATGAGAATAATACATGGACTATAGTAGATAGGCCAAATAACCATAAAACAATTAAGAACAAGTGGGTCTTCTGTAAGAAGTTGAATTCAGATTTGAGAATTGCCTGTTGTAAAGCCCGCCTTGTTGCCAAGGGATATACCCAAAGGTCAGGAATTGATTATGGAGAGATACATTCACCAGTCCCAAGATTAGTAATTGCAATTGCCACACTGCATGATCTACTGCTAAATCAACTTGACTTTGACTCTGCATTCCTAAATGGAGAATTGGTGGAAGAAATTTATATGGAACCATCTGACCACTACGACGAAAATATATTCCAAACAGGAAAAGTATGCCTCCTAAAGAAATTACTATACCGTTTTAAGCAAAGTGGTCATTGTTGGTATTTAAAGTTGGATGCAGCACTGCTAGAGACAAACTTTGTTTGGCCAGGGACTGATCATTGTCTATATCACAAGACTCTGGAGGAGAAGCTATTAATCATAGCCGTCTATGTAGATGCCTTACTTATTATGGTAGGTCAAGAAAGTCACATTACTGATGTGAATCATCAACTAAAACAAAAGTTAAAGCTATAATATCTAGGCCCTGCAAACCACCTATTAGGTATGAGAAATGTGCACAACTTACAAGAAGGAACTGTCACAATTGACCAGCAAGTATTTATTGAGGGAATCATTTCAAAGTATGGAATGACAGACTAAAATCAGATCAATCCCATTGACAAGAGTATTAAGATAGTCAAAACTATGTCACCAACTACTCAGGGGGAGATAGAGGAGATGGAAGACATTCCTTATCAAAACGCAGTTGGAAGTTTAATGTATGCAAGTATTGGGACTTGCCCCGACATCACACATGCAGTTAGTCGGGCAAGCTAGTTTGCAATAAACCCTGGGAGGCAACAGTGGATCGCAAGTGAAGAGAACGTTGCCGACATATTGACAAAAGGACTATCAACATACTTGCAAATGACATTCTTGAAGAACTGTGGACTTGAATGTGATTTGAATGTTAATTCAGTTTTAACTGTTTTCTTGACTATGTTGCAATGTCACGTTCTTTTATATGTAACCGGAGACAGCTTAGAGCGAGGGGGAGTGGAATGGTACTCGACACCTGTCCCTGGGGAAGCAGCAGCATCAGCCCTGTAGGCTGATTTGTCCCTCTGCACTCCCTGTCTCTTCTAGTGGATGGTTCCTGTCAGTATGCCTTGCTGAGGAGAGCCCCGCGCTGACAGTTTGCATAGTTACCTTAGAGAGGTGTTCTGCGCTGTCCTGTGTGTAGCTTGCGCTGCTGAGGAGACAGAGATCCCTCGTTAGTATGCACCAGTGTAGTGTGCTGACAAGGACAGAAAGAGCCCATGCTAGAGAGCTGACAAGCTGGCGCCACTATAACCCCGCAGCATGTCCTGAGCCCCGCTGTCAGTCACCACCGGAGAGTTCCCCTGCACAGTGCTGACATCGCTAGCTCCATTGTCATCACAGACCAGAACTTCAAGCCTGCACTGCTGTGCAGAATTTTACTGAATAGAGACCGCCATTACCAACCATCCATCATCCTTCTGCTACAGAATACGATAAGTACAGTACCTGCACCAATACACCTGTGTACACCTGGCTGTGATACAGTATATATCTGCTATATACTGCACTCTGTGCTCACTACAAATAAACCTGCATTCCTGGTTAAGCTAACAAGTGTGTCGTCTAACAACACCACAAGCACCGCTATATACAGTACTCTGCCAACATTTTATAACCTGTCCAAAGGGAATTCTAGTAAACCATGGACTGGCCTACATTTATTATAATGACAAGTCTTTAGGCCCGTCTGGGGGAGAGTAAAAGTTTGTGCTTATGCAATTCTTGTTCCACCTACCCTTCCCAAGCACAGCAGGCAAAAACTGCTGCAACAGCCAGAGCAGTTCTCTAACTATCCACCTACCCAACCACAGCAGAGGAGAATCTGCTGCTGCAGGCACAGCAAGTCTCCAACTATACACCTACCCTACCCAACCACAGCAGGGCAGAAACTGCTGCAGCAGCCAGAGCCAATCCCGGAGCATTTTTCAAATCACAGAATTCGGGATTGAAAAATGCCCAATCCTGGGATTCCTGGGATTGGCTTCCCTAATAAAAAATGCTGTGCACCTTTATGGTGCGGGCTGGAACAGCCGGGGAGCTGTGCGGAAGGGTGGCTGTGAGCCTGCCGCCAAGGAGCTGGGAGCCTGACCGGGTAGTTGTTCTGCTGGACGTGCGGCCGGGTGCTGGGGAGCTGGTGCCGCATCTGGGAACCTGGCCGGGGATCGATTGGCAGGCTTGTGGGCGGTCACCCTCCCATTGGCCATGCCACTCTTGTTGACCACATCCCTTTTTTAACAGGGTCCAGCGGCACATTCTGCAGCCCTGGTTGTATTCCGAAAGTCATCATAAGCTTTCCAACGACATATGAAAACAACAGAAATAGCATGGACCCTTATGACAGCACCCTTAAAGGGTTTTCCGATTAAACCCAACTTAGAACTTAGATTGTCCCTTTAGATGATAAGGTGGTGTGCAAAGTTTGAAGATGGTTTGTTAAAGCGTTCGAGAGTTATCATATGTGTGTGTGTTATCGACACACACACACACACACACACACACACACACACACACACACAAACATCATTCAATTATAGTTATGTATGTAGATAGGTCATATATTTTCTTATAGGGATAGTAAGATAACCATTGTTCCTAAATACCATGTTCCAGCTTCAACTTGATGGAGCAGGTTTTGACTCTTAACCTGTCTTGACTTTGGTTTAATCTCTTTACTTCTCTCACTGCATTGTCACCTTCCACATTGTATTTGCTACTCTAACCGCCAACTAAAGTGATAGGTGGGGAGTATCTCTGGCGCCAGGGGCAGAATAGGACATTATGGGATTATCATTTTGTGTAGATCTCTTTTTAATAACCTAATACTTTTACGTTTTCATGTCTTCGGCAAACATAAAGTAGTTGAGATAGAAACATACTAATCCCACAAGTGGCCACTTCTTGTTAGCAAATGATGGGATCTTTAGTGTCCTTGTGTATTTCATTTGAACAGATAAATTAAGAAGAAACAAATCAAAACAAAAATAGAATAAGCAGGACAGACTCACAAAATGAGAATCCTAATACAAAGATTCTTGCATGCTGAACAAAGTACTGGTAACATTCACAATACACCTAAGTGCTTTCAAGTGCATTCCTGTCATCCCCTCATTTATCTTCTCATTCTGCGTGGTCACACAAGTACCCTCACTGCTGATGGAAGCAGAAACTCTGTTTTCAGACCGCAACATCTATTCCTGGTGTCCTGCTTTGGCAGCAATTATCTTTCTTTATTCATTGAGTGAATCAAGCTTCTGAATTGTCTGCAGCAATTTCATATTTTGAAGCAACCTTGCCATGTACTCTCACTAGCTACTGTTATGTTTCACTAATGTAAGTCTGGGGCTGTTTCAACTAGTCTTAGCTGCTTTTCACAAAGGATAGTCAACGATTTGCAAAGTACGAACCATAAAAAGAACAATCTATGCAAATAACATGTAAATTACTAGAACTTATTCAAATTTGAAACGCTTGATAGGAAAACACTCCTTCTGCCAATAGATCGGAGATCATTTAAACTTTGTAAGCAGCTGAACTAGAACTGATCCTAACAGTTTTTACAAATGGATAGTAAATACAAAAATATCTTTTAAAAAACATTCACATATCTCGTAAAAGAGGAACAATATAATATGAAAAGTGTCTTTTATTTTCACTATTATTTCCCATACATTTCCAACAATTACGGGGAATATGCCAGTGTATTAGTGTGTCATACCCTTATTGATTTTAAAGTTGGCATTTTTTATTATTATTATTATTATTATTATTATTATTGGGAGTGGTTATATTGCTTATTTGGCCAAAGTAAAGACTCTGAGGCTGACTGAGTCAGATGCAGTTGCAGCTGTTCTTCATCATTTAATGATAATAATATTTTTTTTTATATAGTAGGACTCAAAGTCACTTTGCTGCAGTGGTGTCTGCACTTTATGCTAATGCCCTACCCTGTGTATACCTGAGTGTGCATGAGATGAGATCCCCACTGTCAGTCATACCATCAAAGCTTTTACCAACCTTATGGCACAGACACTTTTCCATATGTGAGAGGTTGAGCATCACTCTACACAACTCATACCTCCCAACCACCCTGATTTCCACCGGACAATCCTGTTTGTTTGGGCAGTATCCCACTGTGTCCCACCCGCAGCAGTGCTCCATTGGTGTGGGCAAGGTTGGGGGCATTTGATCACTGCTGCTCTGCATAGCAAAGCAACTGGTGATTGCTGAACAGATGTCCTGTGTAGAGAGGGGAGGTGGGCCAGGCTTCACTAAAGACCCATTGGAAAAGCTGAAACACTTTTTTAAAACCGATACTGGAAAAGAAGGATTTGACCAAATCCAGAAATGAGTGGAAAGAGCAGAAAAGGATGGTGGTGAAACATTTATTGCAAAACAGAACCATTGTGGAAAAATTATTATACCTTCAGAGGAGATAAAAAACTCCCCAGAATTCCTTGAGGGATACTGGTCCCTTTAAATTTCAAATCTAAAAGGGTACATATAGTGCATAATTAATGGATCTAAAGTGTTAATTCCATTTAATTAGGTGAAAAGCTATACACACTTGGTCTCTTATGCTTTAATGAGTACTCAATATTAAATTCGATATTTTCATCCAAAGTGCGTGTATATGCCGACGGGTAAAAACAACCCTATAATAAAATATTAGTGATAAACAATCTATTAATAACCCTTATCAGAAAGAAGGGGAAGGAAAGAATATAGGGTTTACTCCCTTTAGTGTGAAGTTTTAGACATACTTCTAAGGGTTAAAAAACTGGGATTCCTTCCCTGCATTTTAGAGTCTCCAATATGAGCCTAAAGTGTGATTGGTAATTGTTAATGAGTGAACAATTAATGAAAATAAAAATTTAAGATAAGGATAAGAATAAAATATTCTCACATAACACATACCAATACTGAAGTCTAACAATAGCTTCTCCAGAGTTTGGTGAATAGTTCTCTATAAAAATGAGTATATATAAAAGATGAACACATATAAAATTGTGGCATAGAACATCTCAATGAACATACACACATGTGTATCATAGTCCAAAAGGTAACTAGTTCACAATACATATTTATATATACTCATTTTTAAGAAGTAATTGGACTTATCGTCTCCTCTTGCTTCACTTGACAGCGGATCATACACTGTATGGACATTTAGGTGCCACACCACAATTGTGTTGTATACTATCTGTTTTGATCCCTTAACCCTCGGGGGACACTGTGGTGAGGCAGCCAATTTTATTTGATAATAATTGACCTATAAGTTCAGCGCGTGGTGGATTATTGGGTATTGCATATATATATATATATATATATATATATATATATATATATATACACTATTGTTGTTCCCATGTCACAGCCTTGAGATGATGTACATGTGCAGGGGCGGGCTGGGCCGGGGGGCAGGGTGCCATGTGCACCCTGCCCCCCGGGCCGCTTAGCCAGTCACTGGCTGCGGGCCACGCTGGTCACCATCCACATCCTCCAGGCACAGGCAGCCCTCCTGCGCTGGCCGCGGCTACAGGAAAATGGCCGCCGCCCCCCTGTACTGAGGACATGTCCTCAATGCAGGAGGCCGGCGGCCATCTTCCTGTAGCCGCGGCCGTGCTCTGGAAGCCGCGGCCAGCGCAGGAGGGCGGCCTGGAGGAGGTGGATGGTGATCCAGCGCGGCCAGCAGCCAGTGACTGGCTAAGCGGCCCGGGGGAGCAGGAGGGCTGTCTGTCCCGGACCCCCCAGCCCAGCAACAATGGTGAGTTGCTGGTGGGGACATGTGTGTCTCCTCTGGCACTGTGGGGGCATGTGTGACTCCTCTGGCACTGTGTGGGCATGTGTGTCTCCTCTGGCACTGTGGGGGCATGTGTGTCTCCTCTGGCACGGTGGGGGCATGTGTGTCTCCTCTGGCACTGTGGGGGCATGTGTGTCTCCTCTGGCACTGTGGGGGCATGTGTGTCTCCTCTGGCACTGTGGGGGCATGTGTGTCTCTGGCACTGTGGGGGCATATGTGTCTCTGGCACTGTGGGGGCATATGTGTCTCTGGCACTGTGGGGGCATCTCTGGCACTGTGGGGCATCTCTGGCACTGTGGGGGCATCTCTGGCACTGTGGGGGCATATGTGTATCTGGCACTGTGGGGGAATATCTGGCACTGTGGGGGCATATGTGTATCTGTCACTGTGGGGGCATATCTGGCACTGTGGGGCATATGTGTCTCTGGCACTGTGGGGGCATATCTGGCACTGTGGGGGCATATGTGTCTCTGGCACTGTGGGGGCATATGTGTCTCTGGCACTGTGGGGGCATATCTGGCACTGTGGGGGCATATGTGTATCTGGCACTGTGGGGGGGGAATATCTGGCACTGTGGGGGCATATGTGTCTCTGGCACTGTGGGGGCATATGTGTCTCTGGCACTGTGGGGGCATATGTGTCTCTGGCACTGTGGGGGCATATGTGTCTCTGGCACTGTGGGGGCATATCTGGCACTGTGGGGGCATATGTGTATTTGGCACTGTGGCGGAATATCTGGCACTGTGGGGGCAAATCTGGCACTGTGGACATCACATTGTGCGGTGTAATGGGCATCATGGTATGGGGCGTAATGGGCATTACGGTGTGGGGAGCATTGGGTAATTGCCATCACAGTATGGGGTGCAATGGGCATCAAGGTGTGCGGCATAATATGTAATTAGCATCACAATGTGCAATCTGCAGGTACACAATACAATCAAGGTACAGGCCACGCCCCCTTATGATAGGCGCACAAGCATTCATCTTTCCAGAATGATGGGGGGTATGGGCCAGTGCTCTGGACTTGCCCCCTAGGCTAAAAGTTGCCAGCCAGCCCCTGTACATGTGAGAGTGTGGGCGAATAGTGCAGCTCTGGGTATTTTCCGTTTTTTTCCCTAATGTAATGCATAATAGTTTTAGTTAATCTTCTGGAAAATGGTCTGAGACGGCATAGCCCAACCTCCGTCCTGACTAATGGAGCATCCTAGCATGTCAACACTGAGTTGATAGAGTATAAAACAATTTTATGAGTGAACAGGTATATTGTGACAGAGAAGCAGTATTATATGAGTAGTACAGTATATAGACATATTGTGACAGAGAAGCAGTATTATATGAGTAGTATATAGACATATTGTGACAGAGAAGCAGACATGTAAGCAGCACATATTCCACTTACATCCAAACACATTTATTCTGCTCTATCTGAATGCTCAGTTTTCACTGTAATCTGCATGGGAACGAACTATAATAGAACTCCATCCCAAATCTCAGGATGCCGGCTTCCTCTGAAATTGGGAATAAGGGAAATCATAACAAAAATACACTGCATAATCAATGGATAGGGGACGTAGAGAATTGAAGAGAGCAAACCTGACTAAACAGGGAAACTGGGGTGATTACTAACACACCATAACCAGTTTGGGGGACACTGTTGCATAATGACTTACGATTTCTTTGTGGTATAATGGGCCTTATTTTGGTTCGTGCGGCTGGGCCGTACGCGTGCGTTCCGGGGTTTTTAATGATCTGCGCATGCGTAGCATCTCCAATGCGCAGGCGCGAACACTCCACAACGCTTACAGACGGGTCTCTTCGTGCGAAAAAACCTGTACGCGAGAGTACGGTCATTGTGGGCGGCATAGGGGCGTGTTGAGGGGAGCGGCCGAAATAATGAGGGAAACATGGGCGTACACGGGGGTGTGCACAAAAAATGAACGGTGCTACTACCGCTCGATCGGCTAAAGCACCGTTCATTTCGGACACAAAACAGGCGGCCACCAACCGCCACCTCAGACCACCCCTACAGATACCGCATGACAGCGGACGCCTGGGTTTGCTAATTTACGCTGATTACTACTCAAACACATACACCTGAATGTAATAAGCAATGCTGCAGTCTATTAAGTACAAACCATTATTTCACTACCTGCAAGCCACACACAGCACTGAAACACCTTGGAAGCTTATCTTTCTATACTTCTCGACATTTAAAGGTTTCTTTAATTTAAGGTAAGAATCTTTTTAAGACCTGCTTATATATGCTAAGGTAGGTATTTGTTAAACAGTTATACACATTCACTACGTGCTTTCATAGACTTTACACAGTAGCACACTCAATCTACACAAGTCGACATGTGTCAACGTTTTCACTGTAACATCAACATAAGTTGATCTAAAAGTAACAGCAATGTGGGGACACATAGATAGTGATTAAAATGCTACATTAGAACATAATAAATATACATGTAAGGAGGGTTAAAATGTATTTTTATTAGGGTGTTCATTAAGGTAGACAATTGAGGTAATATAAAACAATAATTGAATAACAATTAGAATAATTCATTTAATTGCCTTAATCATAGTTGAAAGGCTAGATTTGCAGGTCCATATATGTGAAGGGTATGCCAGCGTGCACGGACGTACGCTTACTCTCATGAGCGGTGACATACGCTGAGTTTTCCATTGAAAACAATAGAGACCCATCCGTGCACGGTGGCGTACACTCAGATAGCCGCAAGAAGTCGGTGGGAAGACGGACGAGAGACGTCCGTAAACGGGGGCGTACGCTCTGTTGTACGCCAGTTGTCGGAGTCTAAGGGCTGATCCGTCCGTGTACGTTGGCGTACGCTCAATTGTACGCCACTCCCCTTCGACGTTGTTTCTGGCCGTACGTATGCGGCAGATTTGTGGGTGGACTTAACCTCAACGGCCGCGTATGGAGAGCGTACGTTAATATGGAACGTACGCACGTTTGGCCGCACCGATCAGAATAACCCCCAATGTGAGCTGGGGGCACTATGATATCTGTACCTATGTCTGACATGGTCACAATGTTGACAGAAGCCAAAGGCCAACATCTCTATGGTCGCATGAAAAGATCAAAATTAGTTTTTGGATTCATTCTTTTTATACTTTTTTTAAAGTGGGCTCCAATTGCAAATGGTAAAGTGTGCCGAGCACATTTGTAGGGACACTTGGCCTGAAGCATGGCAAATGAAGCAAGCCATTCAAGGGTACCCATTATGTTTATTGGGGTCCTTGCACTCAGACATCAACATTGACACCCAAAAAATGTAAACACTCTTGTCAACCTTTTCATGTGTTGCACTTTTAAAAGTTGAAAATTTGCTTGTATCAACCCTTCTCCAATGTCAACCTTGTGCGTGACCTAGGCATTGTCCACCTAATATACCACACCCGGCACTACAGTATGATTAACACATTTGTTGTGTTGGAAGTATCTACACCTTATATTTTTTAATAATGCCCCCAGGATACCATACTGGCAATGTTATTGGTAGAGGCCTACACAAGTTCTGTGCATACTTCCCAACTCTCCCGGTTTCCACAGAACTAGAGATGTGTGGCGGCCACTTTTTCGGGTTTTGGTTTTGGATCTGGATCTCCCTTCGTGTTTTGGATCTGGATTGGTTTTGGCAAAACCACCCTTGTGGGTTTTGGTTTTGGATCTGGATTTTTATGAAAAAATGCTAAAAATGGCTAAAATAACAGAATTTGGGCCTGTTTTTGCCCCTAAAGTATTATTAACCTCAATAACATTAGTTTCCACTCATTTCTAGTAAATTTTGATCACTTCACAGCTTACAAAATTGTTTTCATTTACTGTAGTTGGGCCAAAAGGGTATACCGAGGTAGCTGGATGACTAAGCTAAGCGACAGCAGTCGGCATCACATACATGTGGACCTTACACTTCCAACCTGGCAGAGCGGCACTGCAGGGGCAGACAGGGTGGCAGTTTAATAAACTATCCCAAAAAAAGAGAAATGCTCCAAACAGCAAATACAAAGAGGTATCGGCCTTGTCATGACTGGTGGTAGCAGCTTCAGCACTTCCACTATTTCCTACTCCATCATCCTCCAAAAATGTGTTTTTATTTTATTTATTACTTTTATTTATTTTTCTTACTTTACACTGGACACAGCCTGTCACACTGGACACAGCCCCTTGGACACTGGACACTGCCCCTGGACACAGCCCCTGGACACTGCCCCTGGACACTGGACACAGCCTGTCACCCTGGACACAGCCCCTGGACAATGGACACAGCCTCTGGACACAGCTCCTGTACACTGGACACAGCCGTCACACTGGACACAGCCCCTGGACAATGGACACAGCCGTCACACTGGACACAGCCTCTGGACACAGCTCCTGTACACTGGACAATGGATATATGTGACGCTGGACACTGGATATATGCCGTCACACAATGGTTAGATGTCACACTGGACACAGGATATATGTCGTCACACTGGACACAGGATATATGTCGTCACACTGGACACAGGATATATGTCGTCACACTGGACACAGGATATATGTCGTCACACTGGACACAGGATATATGTCGTCACACTGGAGACTGGATATATGTCGTCACACTGGACACAGGATATATGTCGTCACACTGGACACTGGATATATGTCGTCACACTGGACACTGGATATATGTCGTCACAGTGGACACAGGATATATGTCGTCACACTGGACACTGGATATATGTCGTCACACTGGACAATGGATATATGTCGTCACACTGGACAATGGATATATGTCACGCTGGACACAGGATATATATGTCGTCACACTGGACACAGGATATAGGTCACGCTGGACACAGGATATATGCCGGCACACATTACATGTCACACTGGACACAGGATATATGTTGTGACTTGTGACACTGGACACAGGATATATTGTCGTCACACTGGCCACTGGATATATGTCGTCACACTGGACACAGGATATATGTTGTCACACTGGACACAGGATATATGTCGTCACACTGGACACAGGATATATGTCGTCACACTGGATATATGTCGTCACACTGGACACAGGATATATGTCGTCACACTGGACAATGGATATATGTCACGCTGGACACAGGATATATGTCGTCACACTGGACACAGGATATATGTCGTCACACTGGACACAGGATATGTCGTCAGTCGTCACACAGGACAGGACACAGGATATATGTCGTGAGTGACTCGTGACACTGGACAATGGATAAGATATAGGCCGTCGCACTGGCCACAGCCCCTTGTATTAATGCTGCCCCTGTACACAGTGTACTACTCAGCAGCACTGCAGCCCCTGCGTGTGAGCACTGCAGCACTGAGTTAGTTAGTTAAATCACAAAAAAAACACAGGGTTCAGGGCTAAATAAAATAAATCACAACACATGGCTTAGGGCTAAATAAATCACAACAGGGCACGGGCCACAGGACAGCCCCTGGACAGTGGACACTGCAGCCCCTGCGTGTGAGCACTGCAGCACCTAGTTAGTTAAATCACACTACAGGGCTCAGGCCTATAAACAGTCACAAGTCTACAACACAGGGCAGTGAGGGCAGGTCACGGAGCACAGCACAGCACGGAGCACATGGCACGGAGCACAGCACAGGGCAGTGAGGGCAGGTCACGGAGCACAGCACGGAGCACATGGCACGGAGCACAGCACAGGGCAGTGAGGGCACAGGTCAGGTCACGGAGCACATGGCACAGAGCACAGCACGGAGCACACGGAGCTTCCCAACCACCCTCTTCCCTCTCCAAGATTGGAGTGAAGATGGCGGGGCGCGCGTGCGTCTTTTATAAGATCCCGCTCCCGCGAGAATCCGACAGCGCGATGATGACGTTCGGCCTCGTTATTGGTCCGGAATTCAGGCGGGAACTCCCGAGCCGGCTCGGATCTGGCCCGGATCCCCGATATTCGGATCTGTCGGATCTCGGGAATCCGGACCCGCTCAACTCTACACAGAACCATCACCTTTTTTGGAGGGGGCAGTCCCGCATCCCACCAGGGGCAGGCAGTGTCCCGCTTGGGGGTGTGGGGGGCAGTTGGGAGACCCCCTGTCACCCACAGCAGGGAATAGTTACATGCGCACAGGGTCTGTTCAGTGAGTCAGAGGTGCTGGGAGCTCACAATGCACTGGCCATGCCTCAAGAATGTCATTAGGAGGCATGACTAGTGGGAGCGTCACCCCCTGAAACCTCCCTCTCTCTCTGATTGTTTCCCTGATTGTTTGGTGATTTCTGTCTCACCACTTTATCTCAGTATGCGGTCATTAGCTCAACAATGTCTACATTGACAGTCAAAAGATCGACCACTATTGACTGACAGTCAGAAGGTCGATACATGAAAAAGATCGATATGCATTAGGCCGACAGGGACAAAAGGTTGACATGAAAAAGCTCAACATGGAAAAGGTTTGACAGGAGTCTTTCATGTTTTTGTTTTTTTTAAAACAACTTGTTCATACTTTACCATCCCAGTGGGCATAAAGGGGAGAATATAATATATGTGCTGAGCGCAGTGAGACATTCGTGTCCGAAGCACGGCGACCTTTTCACTCATAGATTTTTTTCATGTTGACCTTTTGCTTGTGTTGACTTTTTGACCACGTCGACCTAATACATGTTGACCTTTTCACGCGTCGACCTTTTGACTGACGACCTAATTACTCAAACCCATTATCTCTTTCTCCCCAAATCACTGGATTTACTAACTAGTGCTTTGGAGACTGAAAGCATGGTGGATTAGAGACTTCTGGGGGTTATTCAGATCTGATCACTGCTCTGCAAAATGGCACAGCCCTGCAATCAGATCGCTGCCGCCCCGGGCTGATGGAGATGAGCCGACGGGCTGATGGAGCCTGGTGGCAAGCTGATGGAGCCGGAGGGCAAGCAGATGGGGGAGAGAGGCGGGCCCAGGACAGAGGCGGATGGAGCAGCCAGGGCGGGTGGGTGGGCACAGGATGGAGGCAGATGGAGCCAGGGCAGATGGAGCCAGGACGGAGGCGGCCTGCGCAGCGTGACCTCTGATCTCATCACGCTGCTCATCGCCGCACTGCCGGAAACGGGAGAAGCCGGGCAGCATCTGAGCACCCGCACAGTATGTTTTTTCAGAATATGACATTGACTTAATAATAATTGACTAATTAAGCAGACAATATTTATTTATTATTTTGATAAAGGTACAATATAATAAATTACCAAAATATTCATGTGAAATAAATTGGTACAAATACACTTTGTGATACAGGTTTGCTTGCCTTATTTTTCGAAAAATGGGCGTGGTCAGGGGGTGTGACCAGGGGTGTGGTCATATGACACTAGGGGGAGTGGCTGGAATATTGCACGCCGAATGCACACGGCCAAAGTTTACACAGTAATGTCTGTTACGCGTCACACACCCAATACATATGACCCATGCCATAATGCCCACACGCACCCACCTCCCACCGACAACATCTCCGCCACCACCCATAGCACCCCACGCAATACATCCTTTCACCGGTAAAAGGGGCGCAGCCCCTTACAACCTAGTATAGAATATTATTAATGAATATCAGAAGGGGTGGATCCAGCTGTTGATCCATTCAGGTCCACATACACATATATACACAAAATAAACATACTGTAAACAAAAAGACAAAGGCAAGGGAGACACAGGAGAGAGAGATAAGTGGAGAGACATAGAGAGAGAGAGCGCGAGAGATAAGTGGAGAGAGAGAGAGAGAGATAACTGGAGAGAGAGAGAGAGAGATAAGTGGAGAGAGAGAGAGAGGTGGAGAGAGAGATAAGGAGAGAGAGATAAGTGGAGAGAGAGATAAGGAGAGAGAGAGAGATAAGGAGAGAGAGATAAGGAGAGAGAGAGAGAGATAAGGAGAGAGAGAGAGATAAGGAGAGAGAGAGATATGGAGAGAGAGAGAGAGAGAGAGATAAGGAGAGAGAGAGAGATAAGGAGAGAGAGAGAGAAGGAGAGAGAGAGAGGAGAGAGAGAGATACCTCATCAGCAGCAGCAGCAGAGGTGCCCGGGAGCTTGGACAGGTCTGGTGTTATCTCTCCAGGTAGCAAGGAACACTGGGGGCGGCGGCGGAGTCCTGGGGATGGCTGTCATGGTATCCCCTACATCCGACAAGACTGCTGGGGCCGTGGAAGGAGCGGCGGTCCGGGTGCAGGGTTATGGGGTGGAGAGGAAGGGAGGAGGTGCTATCTGCCATTGCAGCTGTCAGCTTGTCAGGTCAGGTGGTCCGCGTAGCTCCCGTCCGCGGCCCGCACACCTGACCCACGCCACCGCTGTGCTGTTTACAGACTTTAAACAGCGGCGGCAGCATGCAATGCGTGAGAAAAGTCAGCGCAGCCAATCAGCCGCTTAGCCTCAGTTACAAGGTGCCTTGTAACAGAGGCTAAGCGGCTGATTGGCTGCGCTTATTTTTCATATAACAGAGGCTGGGAGGGGAGGGAGAGAAGCGCAGTGGCGTAACTATACATTTTGCTACCCCCTGCCAAAAAGTTTGTGGCTCCCCCCCCCCCCCCCCCCTATATATCTCCTATATATTTGGCTACATCTGTCACTCAAAGTGGGTGTCTGTGTCTATAACGCTCTGTTCCTGGACTTTCCTCTTAATGTGTGATTGCCTTCATCTGTGCTGAACACCTTTCTGAGAAATTAACCTGTTTAAAACAGGTGATGGCAATCATACATTAAGGGGAAGTCTAGAAACAGAGCATTGGGTCATGTTGGGAGGTATGTGACAGAGAACCAGCCCAGTGAGCCCACAGACAGTGCCAGACACCCACTGCCTTCCCATGTTGCCCAGCACTGCTACTCCACAGCCACCAGGTGAGCGCCCCCCTCCCGCGATTTGCGGCAAAACCTCCCCCCCCTCCCGCGATTCGCGGCAAAAACACCCGCTCCCCCGCGACCCCCCCCCTACCGCGATTCGCTGCAAAAACACCCCCGCGCCCCCCCTCCCGCGATTCGCTGCAAAAAGAACCCCCCCACGACCCCTCCCGCAATTCGCGGCATAACCACCACCCCGCGACCCCCCCCTCCCGCGAATCGCGGCAAACCCTCCCCAGTGACGCCCCCCCCCCCCCCGATTCGCAGAAAAAACACCCCCCCCGCGACCTCCCTCCCGCGATTCACGGCAAAAAGAACCCCCCCTTGCACGATTGGCGGCACACCCCCTGCGACCCCCCTCCCGCGATTCGCGGCACCCCCCCCCGCAATTCGCAGCAGCCCCAGGATTAAATGGCACATGCAAAACACTGACATGGCTATGGTCGACAATGAAAAAGGTTGACATGAGTTTTTGAAGATTTATTTTTAATTTTTTTAATTTTTTCATATTCATTGTCATGTGTCGACATGGACACCAATGAAGTGGCACACTTATGTCAACATTTACATGTGTTGACCTTTCTGTGTTGATTTTTTCTTGTGGCGATTCGCGTCACACCCCCCCGCAACCCCCCCTCCCGCGATTCGCGGCACCCCCCGTGACCCCCCACCTCCCGCAATTCGCGGCAACCCCCCACCGGAACCCCTGTGAACCCCGCCCTCCCGCGATTCGCGGCACCCACCCCCGCGACCCCCCCTCCTGCAATTCGCGGCACCCCCCCGTGATTCGCGGCAGCTCCAGAATTAAATTGCACATGGAAAACACTGACATGGCTATGGTCGACAATGAAAAAGGTTGACATGAGTTTTTGAAGTTTTTTTGTCATTTTTTGAATATTTTCATATTCATTCTCATGTGTCGACATGGACACCAATGAAGTGCCACACTTATGTCAACATTTACATGTGTTGACCTTTCTGTGTTGATTTTTTTCTTGTGGCGATTCGCGTCACACCCCCCGCAACCCCCCTCCGGCGATTCGCGGCACCCCGGTACCCCCCCCGCGACCCCCCCCTCCCGCAATTCGCGGCAACCCCCCACCGGAACCCCCATGAACCCCGCTCTCCCGCGATTCGCGGCACCTACCCCCCGCAACCCCCCCCTCCCGCAAATCGCGGCACCCCCCGCGATTCGCGGCAGTCCCAGGATTAAATGGCACATGCAAAACACTGGCACGGCTATGGTCGACAATGAAAAAGGTTGACATGAGTTTTTGAAGATTTATTTCATTTTTTTAATGTTTTCATATTCATTGTCATGTGTCGACATGGACACCAATGAAGTGCCACACTTATGTCAACATTTACATGTGTTGACCTTTCTGTGTTGATTTTTTTCTTGTGGCAATTTGCGTCACACCCCCCCCCCCCACAACCCCCACTCCCGCGATTCACGGCACACACACACACACACACACCTCCCCCGCGATTCTCGGCACCCCACCCCGTGACCCCCCCCTCCCGTGATTCACGGCACACCCCGCGACCCCCCCTCCCATGATTCGCCGCAACCCCCGCCCCGTAACCCCCCCTCCCGCGATTCGCGGCACCCACCCCCGCGACCCCCCCTCCCGCAATTCGCGGCACCCCCCCCGCGATTCGCGGCAGCTCCAGAATTAAATTGCACATGGAAAACACTGACATGGCTATGGTCGACAATGAAAAAGGTTGAGTTTTTTCATTTTTTTTTTCATTTTTTGAATGTTTTCATATTCATTCTCATGTGTCGACATGGACACCAATGAAGTGCCACACTTATGTCAACATTTACATGTGTTGACCTTTCTGTGTTGATTTTTTCTTGTGGCGATTCGCGTCACACCCCCCCACCCCCCCCCCCGCAACCCCCACTCCCGCGATTCACGGCACACACACCCCCGCGATTCTCGGCACCCCACCCCGTGACCCCCCCTCCCGTGATTCACGGCACACCCCCCGCGACCCCCCCTACCATGATTCGCCGCAACCCCCGCCCCCGTAACCCCCCTCCCGCGATTTGCGGCAACCCACCCCGCGACCCCCCTCCCGCGATTCTCTGCAATCCCTCCCCTCCCGCGATTCGCAGCATCCACCCCCCCACAACCCCCCCTCCTGCAATTCGCGGCACCCCCCGCGACCCCCCCTCCTGCAATTCGCGGCACCCTCCGCGACACCTAAGTTGCAATACAGGGCATATTTCATACAATTCTAACCATATTTCTCATATACAAACGTTCACAAATTAAGGGGGCGCAGCCCCTTACGACGGTGTGAAGAGCGCCCGTAGGGCGCGATGAATCACCTAGTATATATATATATATATATATATATATATAAAAAAGGGGGGTTTATATCGGAGAGCGCTGAAAAAATGTGTGTACCACCTTGTCACTTCAATACAATATCAAACACTTAAAAATGGTGTAGCGACAGTTGATAATTGTCCCTTTCCCGAATGAGACGTAGAAATCGGTTCAAGATAAAAAGTCCTTTATTGAAACCCAACGCGTTTCGTCAGAACGACTTCATCAGGGGTAAAACTAAAGGTGGTACAGAAAGGAAAAAACAAGGGGCATGCTTTCAGTATAGAATTTCATCACATCAATATCCATACAACAGGTATATCTTTTCGATTTAAGATACATACCAGAATGTTTTCAAGTGTGTGATTTGATCAACTTTTTAGAATTCATACAGGGTAAAATCTAAAATCATTAAAAACCATGGATTACAAAAAATGATAAAGGAACATAAAGAGCAAGCAAGAGGAGGTAGAGGAGAAGGGGGACTGGCGTTAGGCCAGGTTACGTACCCATTGTAGGTAAGTGGATGCCAAACTGGCTGGATGATAGAATGTTGGTGTAGGTCCGTGAAAGACAAAGTTATTGGGGTCTGAAAGCATTTAATTAGATAGTTTAATTTTTTGGCCAGCAAAAAAAAAATGATAATAAATAGGTTTAAATTTTAAATTTTTTAAATTTTCTTAACCTACCCCAATTTTTCAGGGAATAAATCCTTATTGGCTAATAAATATCCGGTCTGTAGATGTTGGGGACATCAAACAATAATTCTAGATGACAAATATAATAACCCCCCAATTAATCAATAATCAAAAGTGAGAATGGGATGATAATAGTTAGGTGTGATAACATATAAACATACCACTGGTAGGTGACTCTATGTGTAGAATTCATCTAATCGCATATAAACAGATATAATCCTGATCTGTAAAATTCAAGAAAGTGATACTGAATCACAAAATAATTGTTAATTCAGTTAACTATTATAGATGTAACAATCTGACATACCTATAAAAAGGTGTATAGATGTGCAGAAACCTTTTAGTTGGATATGGGTGGGCGTGGTCCTAGTTTGTAGGATTTCGCCGTCCCTAAATAGCAATTCAAATCAACAATCAATTTTAACAACTGATATAGGGTATGTGAATCCTGAGATGTGGAAAAAATCACGTACCGATATGATAGACAGAAATTGGATGTGGGCTATACCGGCCTTCTATAGAGAAAAAATTGGACTATGGTTCGCTCAATCTAAAAGAAAGTAGCACCAAATTAGCAACAATTGTAGATCACTGATTGCAAATGGGGGAAACGTATTGGAGTAACACATACCGTATCCAAGTGGGTATAATTTTCATCATCCGTGGAAAAATCAAACGGATGGAGGACTTGGATTTTGGGAAATCACTTCACAATAATGTTATCACCTAAAAAATGAATCAATTATACTGGTGAATGTCACCCTAAATGGTTTGGTCCAAAATAATTTTTAATTATTTTTAAATTATTTTTAAATATTTTTAAATAACTTAAATATTTTTTAATTATTTTTTAGAGGGGGAAGCCATGAGGTTTAATTTACTAGTCTTGTCCTGAAACCCTCCCATTAGTTCAATTAGAAACAATCATGCAGTGATATAGTATAGCTGTTTTAAGTATAGGTACAATTTAAACAGATTTTCAACAATGTATTAGGATATGTATCATAGTTTACACAATGTTACTTAACATAGTAACCAACAAGAATTCCAAAGATACAAACTCACCACAATGTAGCAGTATTCGAAATAGCTCCTTCACTGGCTGATAGTAACTGCCTAGTGAATAGTGGAGCCTATATATAGGGAGAGGTGCCCAGGATGACTTCCGGTATTCAATTAGGTATAAAAGGCGATATGGACTATTGTATTAATACATAACTGTCGTGGGCTGATGTATCAAGCCCCTCTGATGCTGTCCGCTATAGAGGTGTAAATGTTAATGTGAAAAAAAGGGTCTAATATCATAATAAGTATGGTGGAACGCACGCCCGCTCGTGTGCGTTCCACGCGTCTACTTCCTATTTCGGCGGAAGTAGACTGTAGCAGTGTCACTACCTTTAAGTTCCCCATATATATGCGGTTCACTCTATAGTGTGGTGAACCGCATACACATCCCTGTGTGTGCCGATGGGTGCACCGTTTTAGATGCTTCCCCGTATTAACTAGATAAACGTTCCCATCCATCTACAGCAATGCGGAGTGCACCAATTTAGATGCTTCCCCGTACTTTTTGCTAACGCACGAAATATAATAACCGGCTTGTCTGATAATGGATTAGGGCTAAGTATTGAAAAAACGCCTACATTTAACCCTATTTAGAAGGGTATGTGCGATATAGTGTAAATGTACTTTATATAAAAAGTACTTTAATATAAATGTGTACCGATTAATGTCTTCCCCGCACTTTCCCACATATAAGTTCCCAGCTTATTCAAGCTATCCTAGGATGTGCAATTATTACTTTTAATTATTAACTAGAAATTAATGATCCCCTATGTCGGGGTATCGTGGACCTACCATAATTTAAGGAAATGATGTGTTATCAATTGAATGACAAACTTTTAAAGTTTAAATTCTTTAGTGGGAATTAATTTTAATAAAAAAAATGTTTTACTAGTATTTTTCAAGTGTTTTAATGTGAAGTGATTATCTATTTATAGGGATTAATAGTCCCCTTAACCGGGGTACGGTGGACCCATCACAATTTGTGTGAATAATTCTGTAGTGGTAATTTTATCATATTAGGATCAATCAATGAGAAAAGTCTCATTGGTTTAAATGAAATCCTATTAGTGGGGGTAATTTTTAATGTGGTGTAAGTGAACAATAAATGTGGTGTGAGTAGGACTTTAGAAATTAGGGATGTTCAATGAAAAAGTGGGTATGGGGGGGGGGATCAAGTATATTAACACTGGTTGAGCTATATCTTTGGAATGTACATTTTAGAAATACAATTTACATAGCAACAAAAATAGATAATCAGGAATTTTGTCCTGATTAAATATAAATTTCGTATAACAAATCAATAAAACAACAAAAAGACAAAAAAGAGACAAAAAATAGGGGACTGAAAAAGACCCTTCAAGGGTATATGTTTTTAGGGCTGTAAGATAGCTGTATCTAGTACGACCTTTAGTGTAAGCCTCAGAAAAACTGGTTGTGGACCTGGCGGTGTATAGTACAAGGAAGATGAAAGTAGGGTATGTTACCCCGTTTTTTTACAGGAATGAAACTATATCTATATTCTCATTGAGCCCTTTCGGGATCAATGAGTCAAGCACATAGATCCAGTAGTTCTCTCGTTTGGCCAGTTTTAGTTCTCTGTCACCACCTCTTGGATCAATTTTTATTTGTTCAATTACTGTGAACCTGAAATTATCCTTCTCTATTTTCGAATTGTGTTTGTCAAGGAAATGTCTTGAAAGTCTATGCAGCAGGAACTTGTTTTTGATATTCCGCATATGTTCTTGTATGCGAATTTTTAAAGGCCTTTTGGTTTTGCCTATATATACAAGGCCGCAACCGCAGACTATCTTGTATACTACATAGTTAGTTAAACACGTACAGCTGGCGTTCAATTTGTAGTTTCGATGTGCGCTTATTTCATGACAAAAAGACTTCTTGTCCATATACCTACAGCAGATGCACTTGTTGCAGGGTATGCATCGGTTGAGGGTGCTTAGAAATATTTGATTTTCCAGAGGTTTTGGAGCTGTATCTTTGAGTTTACTTGGAGCTAAAATGCTTTTTAAGTTGGTCGCTCTCCGGAATGTTAATAGAGGTTTTCTAGGGAGGGTGGGTCCCAGTATTGGGTCCTTTAATAGGATGTCCCAATGTTTTTCCAACACTTTTTTTACTTGGATGTTTTCCCTGTTGTACTGTGTTACAAAGGGTCTGACTTTGTTTTCAACAGGATTCTTCTTTCCACGTATATTGCTTATCAGATCATTTCTTTCCCGGTTGTAGGCTTTGCATTGTGCTTCTTTTAATCTCAAAGGGTTATAACCTCTTTCAAGGAATCTTTTTTCTAGAATTTCGGACTGGCTCCAAAAATCAACGTCACTACTGCAGTTTTTTCTGAGTCGAAGGAATTGTGTATATGGAACATCTTCCTTCCATCTGTGTAGATGGCAGCTTTTTTGTGGAATAAAGCTATTCGCATCGACTTCCTTGAAGAAGGTCTTTGTGGTGATCGTATGTCCTGGTACACCCATTAATACAAGGTCAAGGAAATCTATAGTTTCTTTATTTGTTTTGAATGTAAATTTGAAACCAAACCAGTTGTTGTGTAGATGAGCCATGAAGCTTTCAATTTCTGACTGATCACCTTGCCAGATCAGTAGCAGGTCGTCTATGTAACGTTGGTAAAAACCTATTTTTGGATAATATTCGGACTGATAGACAAGCTGCTCCTCCCACACGGCCATCACTAAATTGGCATAAGATGGTGCAAATTTTGTACCCATAGCGGTTCCGTGGGTCTGGCGGTAGTACTTCCCTCCAAATTCAAAATAATTATGGGTTAAGATATAGCGAATGCTATCCAATATGAATTTACTCATTTTTGGTGTAGCTGTTGTATCTTCAGTCAGGATTTTTTCAATTGCTTCCACCCCACTTGTATGGGGTATCGAGGGGTAGAGTGATTCAACATCAATTGTTAGCCAATAGCTGTCGTCCGTCCAAACTTTATCCTTTAGTTTCAATAAAACGCTGGTTGAATCTTTAAGATGTGATCGATTCTTCAGGACGTATGGTTGTAACTTTAAATCTACAAAATGTGAAAGGTTAGAGGAGACCGAATCGATGCCTGCCACAATCGGTCTTCCTGGTGGTGGGTATTTACCTTTATGTATTTTTGGTAAGTGATAGAACAAAGGTGTTCTTGGAAATTTGGGGTACAGATATTCAAATTCTTTCTTGTTAATAGTTTGGTCATTGAGGGCTCCTATCAGTAGTGCATAAAGTTCCTCTTGGAATTTTTCAGTGGGGTCTTCTATTAGTTCTTCGTAGGTCACCCCGTCATGCAGGATACGGTTAGCTTCTGAGATGTAAGCATCTCTTGATTGGAGAACTACTGCTCCCCCTTTGTCAGCACTTTTTATAACCAATTCCTCGTTCTTACTTAAGTCTTTCATGGCACGTATTTCCTGAGGATTAAGATTGCTTTTATAGCGTAGATTAGTTTCTTTGATCTTTTTGAAATCTTCATTCACAGAATCGTAGAATACATCAATGTAACTACCACGCGATTCGACCGGGTAGTATTTGGATTTTACAGACACAGTCGGGGCTTCAGTAGAGGTAATAGCTGGAGTGACGGGGTTCTTTAAGAAATGTCGTTGCAACGTCAGGTTTCTCGTAAATTTGTTTAGGTCTATGAACAGATCAAACTTGTTCAAATGCGAATCCGGAGCGAACTTCAACCCTTTTTCTAATAACGAGATTTGAGAAGGCTGTAGTTCCCTCTCGCTGAGGTTAACAACCCCTGTCTCTGAGCTCCTTGTGATTGTGTCTGTCCTCGGCTTCGTTTTGGGCTTAGTTCTTCCTCCTCTCCTACCTCGTCTTCTCCACGGAGACTTCGTTTCCTCCCTTGGGGAGAATCTAGCCGGGTGTGTAATTCTTCTCTCCTGTGGATGAACGAACGTGCGTTGTCTTTCTTTAATTCTAAAAAATGAGTGGGATTGGCGTTTTGTGTCCCTGGGGATGGTGATCTTAAGGTATCGTATCTGTTCCTGTACGATGGGTATCTGTTTCTTGGTCTACCTTGATAGGATGGGACCCTATTTCGGAAGTTGTTGTTATATGGGCCCATTTGTCTTCTCTCATACTTGAATTTTGGAGAGTAATCTCTGTTCTGCCTCTGATCACCCCTGTATCGGTCACCCCTATATCGGTCTTGGTCAAAATGGTTTGGTCTTTGATCTTCGTTCCACCTTGGTCTGATGATGTTTTGTCTACGGTCGAAGCGTTGATTGGTATTGCTGTTGAACTCTGTTCGTCTCTCTTGATTGTTCCAATTGTGGACTTGTCCACTTATGTAGTCGTTTCTGTCCCTTAGGAATTTTTTCTGCTTTTTTGAAATGACCTCATTCTCCAAATGATCTACCTTTTGTTGGAGGTCAATGATGTCCCTTTTTAGTTCTTCGCTGTTTTCGAATTTCTCAAGGGCTTTTTCTATCTTATTAATCTCATCTTCAATTTTTGAGACTTCCTTCTTCCTTTCGGAAATGATCAGGGTAATTAATTTTGCTGAGCATTCGTCCAGGATCGCATTCCAGTTGTTCATGAACGCTTCACTACCTCCGCCTAAGGTAGGTGTTTTTTGGATCCTTAGGCCTCGAGGGATGCGTCCCACTTCTATATATTTCTCAAGGGTCATGATGTCATACCATCCCTTGACCTCTTTGACCGCTAATTTCTCTAGAATGTTGAGATAACAGTAGTAATCCTCCTCATCGAACTGAATTGCTTGCTCTTCTTCTGAAAATATGTTTTTCACTCTTTGTAGACGTTTGGTTCTATCTTTAAAAATCGGCATACTGCCTTTAATATTATTAAGTAGGGTGTTCAAGGTATAAGCTGCACACGAGGGCCTCTAACAGTCAATTACTAACACAAAAATACAGTATGGACCTCGTATTGCGCTAACAGATATCTGCTGCTACTCCGATAAGGCTCCCCTGTTAGTGGGAGTCAGGTGAAAGGTACAAAAAAGGGGGGTTTATATCGGAGAGCGCTGAAAAAATGTGTGTACCACCTTGTCACTTCAATACAATATCAAACACTTAAAAATGGTGTAGCGACAGTTGATAATTGTCCCTTTCCCGAATGAGACGTAGAAATCGGTTCAAGATAAAAAGTCCTTTATTGAAACCCAACGCGTTTCGTCAGAACGACTTCATCAGGGGTAAAACTAAAGGTGGTACAGAAAGGAAAAAACAAGGGGCATGCTTTCAGTATAGAATTTCATCACATCAATATCCATACAACAGGTATATCTTTTCGATTTAAGATACATACCAGAATGTTTTCAAGTGTGTGATTTGATCAACTTTTTAGAATTCATACAGGGTAAAATCTAAAATCATTAAAAACCATGGATTACAAAAAATGATAAAGGAACATAAAGAGCAAGCAAGAGGAGGTAGAGGAGAAGGGGGACTGGCGTTAGGCCAGGTTACGTACCCATTGTAGGTAAGTGGATGCCAAACTGGCTGGATGATAGAATGTTGGTGTAGGTCCGTGAAAGACAAAGTTATTGGGGTCTGAAAGCATTTAATTAGATAGTTTAATTTTTTGGCCAGCAAAAAAAAAATGATAATAAATAGGTTTAAATTTTAAATTTTTTAAATTTTCTTAACCTACCCCAATTTTTCAGGGAATAAATCCTTATTGGCTAATAAATATCCGGTCTGTAGATGTTGGGGACATCAAACAATAATTCTAGATGACAAATATAATAACCCCCCAATTAATCAATAATCAAAAGTGAGAATGGGATGATAATAGTTAGGTGTGATAACATATAAACATACCACTGGTAGGTGACTCTATGTGTAGAATTCATCTAATCGCATATAAACAGATATAATCCTGATCTGTAAAATTCAAGAAAGTGATACTGAATCACAAAATAATTGTTAATTCAGTTAACTATTATAGATGTAACAATCTGACATACCTATAAAAAGGTGTATAGATGTGCAGAAACCTTTTAGTTGGATATGGGTGGGCGTGGTCCTAGTTTGTAGGATTTCGCCGTCCCTAAATAGCAATTCAAAACAATCAATTTTAACAACTGATATAGGGTATGTGAATCCTGAGATGTGGAAAAAATCACGTACCGATATGATAGACAGAAATTGGATGTGGGCTATACCGGCCTTCTATAGAGAAAAAATTGGACTATGGTTCGCTCAATCTAAAAGAAAGTAGCACCAAATTAGCAACAATTGTAGATCACTGATTGCAAATGGGGGAAACGTATTGGAGTAACACATACCGTATCCAAGTGGGTATAATTTTCATCATCCGTGGAAAAATCAAACGGATGGAGGACTTGGATTTTGGGAAATCACTTCACAATAATGTTATCACCTAAAAAATGAATCAATTATACTGGTGAATGTCACCCTAAATGGTTTGGTCCAAAATAATTTTTAATTATTTTTAAATTATTTTTAAATATTTTTAAATAACTTAAATATTTTTTAATTATTTTTTAGAGGGGGAAGCCATGAGGTTTAATTTACTAGTCTTGTCCTGAAACCCTCCCATTAGTTCAATTAGAAACAATCATGCAGTGATATAGTATAGCTGTTTTAAGTATAGGTACAATTTAAACAGATTTTCAACAATGTATTAGGATATGTATCATAGTTTACACAATGTTACTTAACATAGTAACCAACAAGAATTCCAAAGATACAAACTCACCACAATGTAGCAGTATTCGAAATAGCTCCTTCACTGGCTGATAGTAACTGCCTAGTGAATAGTGGAGCCTATATATAGGGAGAGGTGCCCAGGATGACTTCCGGGGTACTTATGTATTATCTGGGCTCCCATGTTAAATGCACCCCATTTTTTCATACCCCTACTATCCAACTACGCATGGAGTTGATTTTGTATAGTGTGGCGAGCGCAGCGAGCCACCGCGCCCGAAGCGTGGCGAGCGCAGCGAGCCCCGCGAGGGGATGCGGTCTCATAAGAAAAACGGGAGCCCAGATATTACATAAGTACCTATATATATATATATATATATATATATATATATATATATATATATATATATATATATATATATATATATATATATGTGTGTGTGTGGCCAGGATGCACGTTCTCTCTAAGAGAGTGGAGAGAGAGAGAGGGACAGCGGCAGGAGAGAGATAAAGACAGCAGAGGGAGAGAGATAAAGACAGCAGAGGGAGAGAGATAAAGACAGCAGAGGGAGAGAGATAAAGACAGCAGAGGGAGAGAGATAAAGACAGCAGAGAGAGGATAAAGACAGCAGAGGGAGATAAAGACAGCAGAGAGAGAGATAAAAACAGCAGAGAGAGAGAGAGATAAAGACAGCAGAGAGAGATAAGGACAGCAGAGAGAGATAAAGACAGCAGAGAGAGAGATAAGGACAGGAGAGAGAGATAAAGACAACAGAGAAAGATAAAGACAGCAGAGAGAGATAAGGAAAGCAGAGAGGACAGCAGAGAGAGATTATGACAGCAGATATAGAGATAAAGACCTCAGAGAGAGATAAAGACAGCAGAGAGAGAGATAAAGACAGCAGAGAGAGAGAGATAAGGACAGCAGAGAGAGATAAAGACAGCAGAGAGAGAGAGGGATAAAGACAGCAGAGAGAGAGTAACAAATCACTTTCATTATTCAAGGCAAGCAGTGTACCGTGGAGACAGTGTCGGGTTCCATGGAGGCAGCAGTGCATCACATTAGGGAGTGCAGGGCAGCAGGCGACGTTGGAGGCATCAGCGGTGGGTTTCGTGGAGGCTGCGGCGGCGGGTCCCGAGAAGGCTACAGCTGCAGTCAGAGCCCGTGGCAGAAGCGCCGTGCAGTAGCGCATCATAACCCTGCGGCCTGTTTCATTTATCGCGCCGGGGCAGTCACTAGAGCGTGACAACAGGCCCCGGCAGCGGCATTAAAGAGTGGAGGGGGAGGGTCCTGTAGTACAGCCACCGGGCGGACGGGTAATTGCTGGGGCAAGGGATGTTGGTAGGCGGCGCATTTGTGAACCGGGGATGCGAGGTGACGCCACTGGACAGCAGGCTTTTTGGCCGCGCCCGCACCGCGGCTGACTCCGCTGCTCAGCCTGCGGGGCGGGCAGCGGCAGGCATGTAAGTGCTGGCCGCCGGCGCCCACACAGACAGCGCTGCCACTCGCACCGGCACCCCCAAGCGGTGGCTGCCTTAGTGTATTTACGCCACTGGAGAAGCGCAATGCGCTCCCCTCCGCTCCGAAAGCAATTAGCTGTGGCGGGGCGGCGAAAACCACGCCCCCCGCCACTAACATATGCGCGCATGCGCATTAAACACTTTGGGGCAGATTTGTTATGGCGGTACGGGGTACCGGCACTATTTCTTTTAACGGTACGCCGTACCACCCCGTACCGCCATACTTGCAGCTCTGGTCCAGTATGAAATGACGGCGGTCGCCACGCAGCGTGCCCGGTGCACACTATTTTATTCTCCCTCTATGGGTGTCATGGACACCCATAGAGGGATAAAGTTCCGGCATTATGGCGGTCGGGATTCCCACATCGGTATTTCGACCGCCGGGATTCCGACCACCGGCATATTGAGCGCATCCCATACATACATAAAACCAAAATGTAAGAACCAACTTAGAAAAACATTGGGTGTGTAGTCATTACCCCACTTCCCCAATTTGACTGAGAGATGCCATGCTTGCACGAGCTCGGTTGCAGCACAAATATTAGAGCCAGGGCCGGTGCTAGGGGGTTCGGCGCCCTCCTGCAAACTATAAATTTGCACCCACCCAAGCTTTACAAAGGGACAGCGCACACCAAAAGAAAAATGTGTGATCTCTCAAGGAAGGGGAATGGCCACACAATAGTACTCCCACTCCAAATTACACCACATAGTAGCACAATATTATTCACCTTACACAGTTGTAACTAGCCATTTTGGTGCCATGAGTTCAAAAAACAGGGAGAGTTTGCGCCGTAGGAGCGCGCAAAAATGTAGGAGCGTAGCTTTATGGGGAATGGGCATCGTCACATAAAAGTACCAATTACACTGTAATCCCCATAACACATTATGGTTCACACCTCAATGCCCATTACACATGATACCACACACAGTAAGGCAAATTATACATTATACATTATGTCACACATCATGATGCCCCTTACACAATATGCAGCACACCATAATGCCCATTACACATTATGCCACACACCGTAATTCTCCTTACAAAATATGCCAAGCACCATAAAGCCCATATGATATTGACACACATTATGCTACACATAATGCTCCGAATACTCCTGGATATGCCCACATTTGAAGGGCTGCTTACTCAGAACGCCCACACCAGTTGCCAAAAGTAGTTGCTCTGCTTATACGTAGTGCTCACACCAGTTGCCAACATTAGTAGCACTGTGTAACCATATGCCTACACCAGTTGCCGACATTAGTAGCACTGTAAGTAAGTAGAATTTATATAGCGCACTTTCTCCAACAGAACTCAAGGCGCTACTGTGTAACCATATGCCCACACCAGTTGCCGACATTAGTAGCACTGTGTAACCATATACCCACACCAGTTGCCAACTTCAGTAGCACTGCCTATACATGTGCCCACACCAGTTGCCGACATCACTAGCTCTGTCTACACACATGCTCACACCAGTTGCCGACATTAGTAGCGCTGACTATACACGTGCCCACACCAGTTGCCGACATTAGTAGCGCTGACTTTACACGTGCCCACAGCAGTTGCCGACATTAGTAGCGCTAACTATACACGTGCCCACAGCAGTTGCCGACATTAGTAGCGCTGACTATACACGTGCCCACACCAGTTGCCGACTTTAATAGCACTGACTATACATGTGCCCACAGCAGTTGCCGACATTAGTAGCGCTAACTATACAAATGCCCACAGCAGTTGCCGACATTAGTAGCACTGACTACACACGTGCCCACACCAGTTGCCGACATTAATAGCGCTGACTATACATGTGCCCACACCAGTTGCTGACATTAGTAGCGCTGTCTACACACATGCTCACACCAGTTGCCGACATTAGTAGCACTACCTATATATACACATCCCCACATCAGTTGCCGACATTAGTAATGCTGCCTACACACATGCTCACACCAGTTGCTGACATTGGTAATGCTGCCTACACACATGCTCACACCAGTTGCTGACATTAGTAATGCTGCCTGCCTATACACGTGCCCACACCAGTTGCCAACATTAGTACACTCACACTTTATTCTGCTGTCCTGGCAGCTCAGCCTCTCCTGTGTCTCTCTTCAGTCTTGCTCCATCTTAGCCCCGCCCCCTCCGTACGTGTAGCCCCGCCCCCTCCGTCCGTGTAGCCCCGCCCCTTTTAGTACGTACCGGAACTGCTGCCCTGATGTTTATGAGCCAGCCTGGAGGGAACTCTGTGCCTCCGGCGCTGCTGCGTGCCCTGCAGTGTGACAGACGCAGCAGCAGCTGGCAGCCTCAGAGACAGCAGGGGATGCAGAGCAGGGACAGTGGCGCCTCTCCTGCCCGGCGCCTACCTGCTTTGCATCCTCTGCTGAGCGGGCAGCGCCGGCCCTGATTAGAGCTTCTATCTTTACATGTAATGTCACTAATGGAAAAAGAAAGAACGTCAATAGCAAAATTGGAACTATCCACCAGGTGGTGCTATTGCATAGTACCAGAATAATAAGGTAATGTGTCCGTTATTATGATCAGATTAATGTACCAACTTAGGTTTACAAACGTTTCTTCAGTAACCAGGCAAAGTACATTACTGGACACTGATGAAATTATTAGTTTTGATTGACGATCATTTGTTTGCCTTTGCATGAAAAGTGGAATGCTCCAACTAAGAAAATCATGTGCAATTAATAAGGATTTATTAATTATTTAAACACAATCCTGGAACATTATTTACGGATGTACGGATGGTGTAATGGTTAGCATTATTGCCTCACAACACTGAGGTCATGGGTTCGATTCCCACCATGGGGAGTTTGTATTTTCTCCCCGTACTTGCGTGGGTTTCCACCTGGTACTCCGGTTTCCTCCCATCATCCAAAAGTATACTGGTAGGCTAATTGGTTCTCAACAAAATGAACACTAGAATGTCTGTGTGCGTGTACATGTGGTAGGGAATATAGATTGTAAGCTCCACTGGGGCAGGCACTGATGTGAATGTTCAACTATTCTCTGTAAAGTGCTGCGCAATATGTGTGCGTTATATAAGAAACTGTGAATAAATAATAATAATAAATAATACTTGATATTTAATGCTCTAAAAAAATGCTGTCTTCATAGCATGACAGTCTTCATAGCATAACAGAGGGCTGGATTCAATAAAAGCCTGTACACTGTACTCAATGCAAATTTCTGTTTGGCCCTGAGTGATATTTATTATTTATTTATTTACAGTTTCTTATATAGCGCAGCAAAGTCTGTTGTACTTTACAACTGGAAACAGTGCTTAAAACAAACTTGGTAGTAACAAACCGACATAGAGGTAGAAGGGCCCTGCTCGCAAGCTTACAATCTATTGGATTTGTGTCATTACCACATGCAGAAAATACAATAACCCATAGTAGCTTTGGAGACTTATCCCAGAACCCATGGACTAACGTGCATTAGGGGCACACTTACCGCATAAGATTGGTAAGGGACTGCTACTAAATAGCCTCAAGCATAAAGGCCAGAGACTACCGACCTTTTCCTTGCACGGTATATTACCGTGACTAATTAAATCTGGCCCTGAATGCATTTTTGCTTTGAGAAATTAGTAAATATCACATGTAATAAAGTTTGCATGCTGGGACAGAGCTTGCAATTAAACTCTGTCCTAGCGATGTGTCCACATCAGGCTTTCTCAAAAGACACACACTCAGCACATGCCCAGTAACTTAATGCACAGAGTGCAAATGAAGCATGCAGGCAGCAGGTTTGATAAAACAATGGCTGCATGCATAAAGAAAATAGATACCGAATAGAAAATAAATATTAATACATTTGCCTGCATCCAGGAACCAGTAATGGATTAGATCCTTTTGTGACCTGGCCAGCTGGTCTGTGCAGTCAGAAGTGAAAGTCCCAGCCACTGGCACCTCAGCTGACAGCACAGATTAGATAACCAGGTCATAGAAGGAGCTCACAGATCACCGGTCTCTGGTTTGTAATATAGTTTATTTCTATTTAAATTCTATTTTACACACCTATTTTCTTTCTTTGTTATCAACCGACTGTATGGTCTATTTAGACACACAGGCTGATCATAGAAGCCAGCTCCTGGCTTTGGAAGGGCAGAGCAGGAGTAGGGGAGGCGGACCAAAGCTCTAATAATGCCATCTAAGAGTAGCATTATTTTCGCAAGGCTCCCTCCATTGTTTTTTCACATTTTGACTTTGTTATATTTGAACAAATAACATTTCCCATTGCGGCTTGACAGGCTTGGAGGAAAATGCGGTGGTACCCACACACAGTGCTATCTGTACTAGGTGCATTTTGTACTTGATTGCATCTAGTTCAAATCGCATGTGATACGCTACAACATTTGAACTAGATGCGGTGTGATGTAGTACAAAAAGTACTGCCTGAACATACTATTTTGACCTGCAATGTGAACTCTGTGAGAGTGTGCATCGCAAGCCAAAAGAAACACGGTGCGATGTGATCTACATGCGATACGTTTTGAACTAAAAAGTTCAAACTGCATCTGACCATTGCACCGTGTGTGGGCACAAATTTTAAACCTGGAAACGGTAATCATTGCTTATGGGTACCAGTGTACCACATTATGCATCCATTCCTCTCTCCTCTACAGGGGTAAATTGAGATTTAAGCACAGACACAATTGAGTGTAATTTGACCTACATCTGTAACAAACTTACTTATTATGTCCTAATAATAGATGAAGAGAAGCTGATTATACAAATAGCTCACAGGAAATGAATTTTCCCCCAAGTCTTTATTAAACACATCGATCCAACATTCTCTGCTTTTGTTGGAATCAAGTATGTGAACCTCTTGGATAATTAGTTCTAGGAAGTGGAAATATTTGAATTAGATGTTCAGTTCAATGAAATGACAATCAGCTGTGAGTTTCCTGGGTTCCTACGTAAACCCCACTCATACACAAACATTGTTCTGTACAAACGGAACCTGATCTTTAGGACACCTGTTTATGGAAGTGAATTCTGACCCTGGCAATTTACTACAAGATTATGAGAAGAAGTTATTGGCTATTAATTTTAAGTTGTAAATGATTGTGAAAACAAACCATCTCATCAATCACAGCAGAAAGATAGCATTCAAAGGAGATATTCTCTTCCATGTGTTTTTATCAAAAATACATTTTAAGTGCATAATCTGGAAAACGAAAATAATCAATCATATTAACTGCTAATGACCTGCTGCAGGCCTCATATTATTTATAGTCAGTGTTCATAGGTAGGACAGTCACTCAGCAATGGTGGAGTTATTTGGAGGATATCAATGGGGAGACAAATGCTTTACACACCCACAGATGTAAATGCTCAATAGCATTGCATACCATATTCTATATTAAACTAACTAAATTAGGGACTGCAGTCTAGCCCTATTTATTCATCAGGTGTCAATAACCTGTTTGTTTCTAAAGGATACATTATTTTTGGAGATCCCCATCACTCATGCTTCATTTTCCTCTAAAGGATTTCACTAAATGAAACAGTCATGTGCGCACAGTGTCAGGGATGCCAGTGAAATGATAGTCATACTGTCACGACCACCATGTCTGCCACCCATGCCTCCCACACTGAGAGGCCATGATGCTGTGAACATACCTCCCAACATGACCCTCCCCAGGAGGGACACAATGCTCTGCTCCTGCACTTTCCTCTTAATTAATGACTGCCATCACCTGTGGAGAAACACTTTTCTTATTAGTTAACCTGTTCAACACAGGTGGTGGCAGTCATTCATTAAGAGAAAAAGTCCAGAAGTAGTAAGAGTAATTTGTCCCTCCTGGCATGGGTCATGTTGGGAGGTATGTGTGAACTCTGCCTGGGCCTTGCTGGACACGCTGCCTGGAGTGTACTGCACACACTTCCTGGTTCTGAAACATGTCGCTTTCCCTGGCGGCGGCCATCTTGTTGGTTTCTCCAACCAGACTGCACTACCAATTACCTTCAGCCAATTACAGTGCAGCTCTCCTTTTAAATACTGACCAGCTGGGCCAAACAGTCAGTCAGTACAATGATGTCCTTTCCCTAGGCATCTGACTCCCACTCCTGCTGAAAGCGCTGCTGCCTGTCAGCTATCTCCAGACTGAATCCACTCCTGCTCGCCTGCTGTGAAGACCATCCACCTGCAGAACCCTGCTGCCGCCTCTACGGTCCGGACAAGGTTAGCCCCCCAAAGGGGATCACCCTTTCCTCACCTGACGGTTACTTCCACTGCAACTCTCCCTGGTCACAGCTACTCAGGCCTGCTGCAATACTTCCCGGATTCATCCTATCAACAATCCAATCTTCCAAATCGTCCAATCGTTCAACCATTCAATCATCCAATCTTTCATTCAATCTTCAATTCAATCATCTCTTCAAGTAAAGCCTTCAAATCAACTATTCAAGTTTACGTTTATTCTTCAAATCTACACTTCAAGTCATCTTCAGTTTTCAACCTCGTTATCCATCCACTACGAACTTTACAATAAGTTTTATATATCATTGACTCTGGTTATTTCATATCTTCAGTATTACCTTTGTGCCACAGTTCATCTTCTGTATAGCAGTATCTTTATTAAAACTGGTTTTCTTTTATCCAATTGCACCCCTCCCTTCTGTCGTCTATGCAAAAACCTTACATCAAGGCACCTAGCCTCCGTTACACTCCAGCTGGTGCTACTGCTAGCGTGACACATACCTGTTACCTCATTGCCAATATCTAAACCAGTGGTAGGCAACTGGCGGACCGGGGTCCATCTCTGGACCGCAAAGGACAGAGATGCTGACCGCCGGTCTCAGAAAGGCATTGTGGCAGGTGCGGGTATGTAGCTGTGCTGAGTTTTCATTAATGTTTACAGTACTTTAATGTCCCCTCTCTGCTCCCGCGCCCTTCCCCATCCTGTCGCAAGCTCCAAGAGGCTGAGCCATACTGTAAGCAGCCAACCAGCATGGGCTGTGGTTGCCAGGTGACAGCTGGAGGCTCTGCCCCAGATATCTGAGTGCGGGCTGCTCTGCCGTGGTGCTGCCTAAGAAGCACCGTTGAGAAGTGGGGTCACGGGGTTAACTGAGTGTGATAGCTGTCAGGGCTGGAGAAGCTGCTGCGGTGACTGCCTCCCTAAGGAAGGCCTCTGCAGCAGCCCTTCATACCTGGGAACTGGAAGCAGGGCTCAAATGGCAGGTACTAGCCGGAGCGCAAAAGCAGGCAGTGGGAGAAGGTGTTCTGCTTGCACCGATCCACAAAGCATACACAGGAGCTCTGGCCCCCTTCTTCCGGGCAGCATGGGGCTGCCAGCAAACAGGGAACATGTATTTGCTGTAGAGAGCATCGAAGAAAAAGTGTATCCAAAAGGTAAGGGAGCGGACCGTTGGCGTGCTGCCCCCTCTGCTGAATAGAAATATTCGGACTCCGTTAAAAAGTACTTGCCTACCCCTGATCTATACCAACATATCCACTTAGCTGCTGTCCCGACTGGAGATCTAGAATATCCTTTATTGCGGCAATACGGACGCAAGTGTGGTCACATTGAGTACACAGGAATGAATGCGATCCTTCTCTTATGTTCGGATTTGATGCATCTATGCAGGTGTCCCTTCCTTATTTATTCACATTTTAAAGTAGCCATCCTCACAATCGGTTGTCATTTTTACCAGCCCTTTATTTAGCGCAATATGGATCAAATCAGGATCAAGTCAATCAGATGGATCTCTGCATATGCTCAACTCCAAAAACTGCAATCCGTCTACACCACATGACACTCCTTCAGAACACATAGTCTACACAGAAATTAATAGTTTGTGCCTAGTTACAACTCTGAATCACCTGTAGTTGCTCATAGCCGCATATCCTCCCCCCTCACCAAAGCCCAAAAAACTTACTAAACCTGACCAAGAGAACACTCCTCTTGGCTGTGAGATAATTGGTGACCAATTGGGTGCCTATAGAATGTTTGTATACTATTGTACCACTTGAGCAGGTAACTTTATTTGGGCCCATTGAAACCACTTTCCTGTGGGACCCTTAAGGGAAATAATTGGCATATTATTTAGTATTCTAAACTTCTATGAGGAATCAAGCCCTTATACACCTATACCTTTTGCGGCCATAGAACCACCCTATCAGTATACCTGCTAACTAATTAAATGCCAGAGCATAAAGGACTCGGCTAACCAGAACAATCCTAGATCCATAACTACACATCTCTGTCAAGATGGACAATCTATAATAGCTAAACCCCTGAAGAAGCCCCCTAGGGAACGAAACGCATCAGTGATGCAACTTGTCTTATTCCAATTGCATAACATATGTCATCTGTTACCCGTCAGTGGGAGCAGGCAGAACGGACAGCGGCATCACTCAGTGCTATCTGCCTGCCACCGGCTGCAGTCCTCAGCGGGTGGTGCGGCGGCAGGGGGGCTCTGTGTTTTGGGGACGGAGACAGTCCTCAGTCTCTGCTGCCCGCTTTTGTTTCCCCTGGGGCCGGTCGCTCAGCAACCAGGGGATGCATGCAGATAGTGCAGCCCCCATATCTTCCTGCTTCCGGCATGGCTATTACAACTGCCGCTTAGCAGCTGTTTAATGAGAACCGGAGGGGGGGGGGGGCTGGGCTGGACCTGGCTCAGTTGATTGGACACGTGAGCCCTTTTAAGAGATTCAGGCCAGCACAGCAACATTTTCATTGAAAGAAAAAGACTTAATAAATTTAATTTTTGATATGGACTTTAGTGTTAATAATATTGGTGACACCAATTGAGGGCGACACACCACAATTTTATACATACCTTGTTTTCTTTCCCTTGCCAGCAGGGACATTTTTGGAAAAGGCTGCATTATATTGTATATATAATTATATGTATGTATATATATATGACGGATAAGTAGCACCCAAATGACAATGGTTCAGGTGAATTGTCTGTATTAATGAGTACTCATGTACCCAAATGGATGTTGTAAATGAGTATGGCAGTGGATGGTTCATCACACAGTCACTCCCTTGAACTGTTCCCCTTCCCAAGGCCACACAGCCTTTCACTTAAATTAGATGGTCGATGACCATTGTATGATTTTTCCCCCATTCGCAAATAAAAGTCAGTGTATACTGACTTTCATTTGGCTCTGAAATGACAGAGAATGGAGCGGGTGCTGACATCAGGGGCCAAATGTAATAGGGTGAGAGTTTCAGAAAGTGAGAGATTTGGGGAGAGTTTTCCCCTTTTTTTAAAGCAGCAATCAATTACACTGCAGAACCAGGTTGATTTTGCCATGTAATTGATTGCTGCTTTAAAAAACATGGGAAAACTCTCCCAAAATCTCCCATTTTCTGAAACTCTCACACTATTACATTTGGCACCATATATCGTCAGGTGGCTGGCCCATGCAGGCTTCGATCCACCTGCGTTGGCATGGGGATGCCCAGTGTTTTTCGGAGTGCACCCACCATTTTCCTGGGCATGCCTAGAAATGCTAGGTGTCCCCTTGCACCCACCCCCTGTCTTAAAACACATATGTACAAATTCTGATATATGGTACATCTGATTTCTTCCGAGATCAATTGGAAACATACCACGACGATACACATAAGGAAAAGAACAAGGAAAGATACCTTTATGAGGTTGACACCACCTATATTCCTGTGAGTTGGGGTACGCCCACATTTCAAATCTAAAGATACCTTTATATATGTATATCTTTTATACTTTTGGTGAGTGAGGTATGCCAATTTAGCTCCTCACACATTTTTTCATAAATTTTTTCATATACGTGGTACGCGTCAAATCTACACAAATTGCATTTCTTTTTTTTCCTCCCTTCGGAGTTCACATAAGAAGTCACATCTTCTTCAAGCAAGTACAGACACGACACCAAAGAAACCTTGATGTGCTTCACACCAACTTACTCTAACGTGAGTTTGGTACGCTTACCTTAAAAATCACTTTATCCATACTCGACACAGTAATAATTATAAACTAGGGACACAAAGAAGTAATCTTTTCTCCTTTTTTCACTTTATTTCTTCATCACGAACACCGATCGATTTGAAACGGACATTGATCCTGATTCGAATTATATGTCAAGATAAGGAGGACTATACTCCATCATATTTCCAAGTATTCTCCTGTTGCGCCGTATTGTATATCAGTTCCAATTTTTTCTTGTACGCATGTTTTTGTAAGTGTGGGTGACACTTAAAGGGACTGGTAACATCAGGGCTGCATAGCGCCATATACAGTTCTGTCAATCCAAAACTCCAGCCCTGTCTGCCCCCTGCCTGCCCCCCTCTGTGTGAACACATTGGCGACTGTGATAGTCACCAAAGGTATTGGCACATCGGGTATGTGCACAGCGGAGTGGTCGAGATGGGAGATATTTGTGATAAGTAAAGAGATATATGCTGGTGCAGTATGGTTCATAGCTTTATATGCGAGTAGAAGGGTTTTATATTGAATATCAGTGGCGTAACAATAGCACCGCAGCCCCCACGGGGAGGCGCTGTGTAAGTGCGGGCGCTGGGGGGCTGCGGTGCTATTGTAATGCCCCCCCATCCCCTGCAGCTTTACCTGTATTTTACCTGTATTTGCTGCGGTGGTCCCGGCTCTTCTCCTGGCTTCATTCTGCTGCTATGGAGGCGGGCCATCATAAAATTCTCTGAAACTGTCTGCTGTATAGGGGCGGACATTTTGTGATGGTCTGTTCTTCATAGCATCAGAATGAAGCCAGGAGGGGAACCAGGACCACCGCAGCGAACCTGCCCGCAGCGCTGACAGGCATCCCAGCTCCCACCCACAGCCATGACATCCCGGCTCCCCCCTGCAGAAACTGACATCAGGCCGGGCTCCCACCCGCATCGCTGACAGCCCAGCTTCTGAATATGTAAGTATATATGTGGCGGGGGGGCACACCAGAAACTTTTGGCGGGGGGTGCAATATTTCAAGTTACGCCACTGTTGAATTTGGTAAAAATCAGGTAACCAATGGAGGGACTGGCAGAGTGGATCAGCAGAGCGTCTTGCTAGGAAGATCAGCCTAGCAGCGGCATTTAAAATGGATTGCAGTGGCGAGAGTCTGTTCTTGGGAAGACCAGTTATGAGACTATTGCAATAATCAATGCGGGATATAAAGAGTGCATGGATAAGAGATTTAGTAGTGTCTTGTGTGAGACACGGTCGTATTTTGGATATGTTTTTTTAGATGCATGTAACCTCTAGGCGATGAGCTTGTAATAGCCTCAGCTTCAGCTATTTAGCAGAGGGCAATGAAGCAAGTGTTGGGTACAGTATACCTGTCACCCAATATTGGGTCTGATTCAGATAATTTTACGAAAGGAGTGATTATTGAATGACAGCGCATGCACATGTGAGAGGGTGCATAGCTACAGAAAATGTGTATGGATCGTAAATGCAATGTGGCCAAACTTTGACTGACAGGATGCTTGGAGGTGGCAACCGGACATTTTCTGGTTGTGTTGGAATAAACGCGGCGTGCCCGAGTGTTTTAAGGGAGGGTCTGTGATGTCAGCACCAGCCTCGGTCAGTCTGTCTCAGTCACAGATTAGTGGAAGAGTCAGACTTACTCACATTTGCACTGACTGCAACAACTGTTTGATTGTTTGGGAATTGTGTATGGATTTGTGGGTGGACAGTGGTTAGTGATACATTTGCATTTCACTGGGCAGCAGCTAGCTACTTGCATTCATCTGCAAATTTGAATAATAGTGTTAAGGTCTTAGGGCGGGATGTACTAATGGGAAAATTCGGTAAAACACCAGTTTTACCGCATTTCCCTATGTATTAAAACCCCGCCGCCCCTTCAATGCATTGTAGGGTATCGCCTACCCTATAGAAGCCTATGGGCGTCTTTCGCCGTCCGCGCGCCCCCCCTCCCGTCCTCCTTTGATCTCCTCCTCCCCCAGGTGTCACAGCCGGGAGGACATCTGGCTTCAGGGGGGAGGAGGAGACGCAGGGGGGCGCTGGCAGCCGCCGGGAGGTGACGGAGACCCCGCAGACCACATCACAGGTATCGCGGGGGTCTCCGTCACCGCAACCCGATGCTAGCCGCATATGTTAGTACATATGTGGCAGCATCGCGGCGGCTGTTAGGCGAAGGGCGGCGATGCATATTAATACATCCCGCCCTTAACCCCTTCGCTGGCACTCCCGAGAATATTCCCAAAAACACCTTGCCCAGTGGAAAGCACTCCCTAAAAAAACACCAAAAGCTACTGAAGGGGTTAATCAGGTCCATTATGTGGATGATATTGTCAGCAGCGACTGCAGCGCAGATCATGCAGAGCAGGGGGGAACGCTAAGCACATATAAACATAGTAACATACCTGTTATCATGTATGTAATACAGGTACTTGTGTAATAGCACGGCGCCCGGCTACGCTACGTTTTCAGCGTAGGCTAAGCTATGCTGTCAGCGTAGCCCAATGGCTGCCTAGCATAGTTAGCATACTTCGCGTAGTGACTCCGCGGTAGCCTGGCTCTGTCCCTGGCGTCTATGGCAAGCCTAGTGAGCGCCTCTCACACAGCACTGGTAACCGGCATATCCCCTGTGCTGGCGGACTCCGGCAGAGAGGGGATCATGCGGGTGCTGGCATAGAGGCGATCCAGCTGTCTGTGATGCAGGTGCGTCTCAGACGCTCCTGTGTCTCATGAATGATTGCGGCAGGGTACGGCAACCCTGCCCGTGTCCGCTTGAGGGAGAGCCTCCTTTTCAAACCCCAACTATCCACGGCAGCCCGAAGCGTGGCAAGTGAAGCGAGCCCCGCGCGTGGATGGGTTACATGTCCCCCCGACCTGTTCATACCCTTACTATCCACATCAGAGTGGAGTTGATTTTATAAAGCATAGCAAGCTCAGCGTGCCACTGAGCCCGAAGCGTGGCGAGCGCAACGAGCCCTGCGAGTTGATGCGGATTACTTTACATGTATTCCGCGTTCAAAGTAGCTCAGGGGTGGGTTTAAGAGTGTGTGATGGCTTAGGCTGATTCCGAAACACCATAGTGCCCAATGCATACAGCATTGCTGATCCCCTGGGGATCCATCCATATATTATATACATGATAACATGCATGTTTATATGTGCTTAGCGACCCTGCCTTGAACTACCACCGCTGTATATTATGGTCACTAGGAAAGATGATGCAGATCATTTAAATAATCTAATAAAAGTGATAATTTATAAATTTGGACACACAATCAGTAAAGACGAATGTAAATTCCTTCAGAGAAATCTCTGGATTCTCAGTCAGTATTTCATTTGAGATCCTGCCTCGGTTTGTAGAATTGTCATTATAAATTCCTGCCCAACGTGTAAACAGTGTTACACCCATTAAAACACGCTCCTACAGAAAGGTACACATCAGAAATGATAATCAAGCTGCTGAAGGCTTTTCAGGAAAAACAATTGATTACAGTACTGTAAAGTTAATAAGATTCCTTAGTTAAGGGGCCCACACGCGGGGAGATTTGCTGAGTGTTCTGAGTGATACTAAAGGTTGACACAAGCAAAAGGTCGGCATGGCCTTGGTTGACACGTGAAAAGGTTGATGTGAGTTTTCTCGATTTCTTAAATTCTTTTGTACCTATTCATTCTTTACCATTAACATGGTACAGGTTTGGAACAGTAAAGTGAGGTGAGCACAGTGACAGGGCCGTCTTAACGCATGGGCTTTATGGGCAGTTGCCCTAGGGCCCCACAGCGTTAAGGGCCCAAAGCCTTCCAACACCCCCCCCTCCGGAGTCCGGCCGCAACAACAAGACAGTGTCACAGTATGTGTGGTGTGCGGTGCCCGGGTGCCGCCGATACCCAACAGCTACCGCACCGCACAGCATTACTGGGACTTGGAGTATGGGAGGAGACGCTGTTACGCAGTGGCCACCTCCCCGCCATTGGATAGCGCGGCCGCCGCGTGACCGCGACCCCTCCCACTCTCCCAGTAATCCTGTGCAGGGCGGGCGCAGTCCTGTCGGCAACGTGACCAAGGTGGTGTCAGAAGACGGGCTACTGCAGGCTGCTTCTTCGTTCTACTGCCCTGGCCCCTGCCCAGTGCCCTGCCCTGCCCTCAGCCCTGTGGCACCTCATGTGCGCTCACGCTGTGCACGGTCACCTCTAGGCTCCACCACTGCAGCACCACGCGACGCGGCTCCCGGCACCCTGACCCTTCCTCATGTGAGTAAGTGAGAGTGTGGCTTCTGCTAGGGATGGGACATCGAACGAAAACATCGGTCAAATGATGTTTTTAAACATTGGTACTGTGAACCCGATGTTAACCGATGTCAACCGATGTTTCGATATTTTTTTAAATAAACTGGTTACCAAAGCATAGAATACACTAATAAGCTTCTGAAATGATAAATATTCCCTCTATTAAGTTTATCGTGTTGGGCTGGGTGCAGTTGCACTCTCAAATCCACCACTTAAGTATAAAAGATGCAACATTGCCAACATCAAACATATGAGCAACCCTATTGTTGCTTAGAATAACCATCAGAACAAAGATGCTGGAGCCAGTGCAACTGCAAATTAATGTTTGAAACACATCTGCGTTTGACAAACCAGCCCCCATCCCCTCCCTCAAATAGAAACTACTGTACCTGTCACTCAGTATCTGTGTCCGCTGTTACTAATAAATCACGGCACAGAAATAAACTGTGCAAATGTCTGCATCCACAACTGAATCAGGCCCTTTGTAAGGTGCTGTGATATGCTTGCTGCATAATAATAAATCAATTGATAGATTGTAAGCTTGTGAGCAGGGCCCTCATACCTTTGTCTGACTGTAAATACCCAGTTTGTTGTATCACTGTCTCCTATTGTAAAGCGCAAGTGAATATGCTGTGCTATATAAGCAGGGCCGGCGCCACCACTAGGCAAATCTAGGCATTTGCCTAGGGCGCCGGCCACTGGAGGGCGGCATTTTGTGCCGCCCGGGTACCTGTAATACGTCGCTGCCTATTTAAATCTGGCGGCGGAGGCAGCGGGGGTCCCTGCAGTCCATTAAAAATCACGAGCGCTATCCGCCGGGCTATGCGGAAGCGCTTCTAGTGTGAAAACTCTGGCAGCACGGCGCACGCTGATCTCAGCCAATCAGCGTGCTGCCAGTGTTTTCACACTAGAAGCGCTTCCGCAAAGCCCGGCGGATAGCGCTCGTGATTTTTAATGGACTGCAAGGACCCCAGCTGCCTCCGCCGCCAGATTTAAATAGACAGCGCCGAACGACAGGTACCCCCCCCCCCCCCGGCACCGGGGCGCTAGTTGTTTAGGTAGGGGCCCCACTGCACCTCTTTGCCCGGGGGCCATAATGCTGTTAAGATGGCCCTGCACAGTGAGGCACATGGGCCAAAGCTCGGCGAGCGCAGTGAGTGCTCTACACTAATTGGGGTCCATGTGCTAAGGACACAAAAGCTATTTCTCTTCTGTCTTCATGGCTATGCATTCTATATTAGTGGGCTCCTCACTCTGAGTGTGGGGAAGCATTGGAGAACACTAGGGCAACAACAACAGAACCAGGGCCCAAAAACATGTATGCTAATGAGCTGTCCTGGGTTTTATCATGATGTTGGTGTTCTGCACCAGTCAGCCCTATGGAAGAAATGTAAAAGACAGATCCTATAGAGATGGATATTAGGCATGTAGCAATTGCTAATCTCTAAGAGCAGTCTTACTTTATATGATTTTCATAGGCATGTGCATGGGGGGTTGCCCAGGCACCCCCTAATGGCTGGTATACCCCCGGTGCCGTCTCTTCCAGCTTCCCGGTCATCTGCCCCCATGCGGAAGACGACAGTCCCTCCAAAAATGTCCGCCGCCTTCCAGAACAAACACAATAAAGGTACTGCCATACCTCTAGTGCAGTGGTCAGGGAACTCGGTCCTCATAACCCCACACAGTGCATGTTTTGCTGGTAACTCAGCAGGTGCACAGGTGTACTAATTACTCACAGACACATTTTATAAGGTCCACAGGTGGAGTTAATTATTTCACTTGTGATTCTGTGAGGAGACCTGCAAAACATGCACTGCGTGGGGTAATGAGGACCGAGTTCCCTGACCACTGCTCTAGTGTCTTTTAAAGTATAACAGCACGGCCAGCGCTACCCAGAAGTGCGGATTTGGGTACTGCTGGCATGCTGTTTGAAAAAAAAACCCTGTGCAATGAGCATGAAACCTCCCCCCCCCCCTCCCCCCACCAATTCCCCCACCATTTAACGTCCATATAATCCCCCATGGCAATGAGAATTAAACCCCTGTCAAGAAGCATGTAACCCTTGGCAATGATCATGTATCCCCTGGCATTGAGCAATCTACCTCTGACCACAAGCATGTAGGTAAGTGGCACTTATGTGGTATAATATGTAATTCGCAATATGATGTGTGGTATAATATGTAATGGGCATTATGGTGTGTGGTAGAATGTGTAATGGGTATTTCGGTTAGTGGCATTATGTTTAATGGGCATTACGGTGTGTGGCATGTTTAATGGGCATTACGGTGTTTGGCATTATGTGTAATGGGCATTATGTTGTGTGGCATTATGTGTAATGGGCATAATGTAGAGATGGGTGCTTGGGCCGAAGATTTGTATTTGTATTGGTTGCTGGGATTTGGCTTTGTCAAGCGGCGGTGAAAGGCTTTGGATTTGGATTTTTTTTTAAAATGGTCAAAAAATCCAAATCATGTAATTTGCGGGTTTTTTTTGTTCCTAGAGTAATATTAACCTCAATAACTGTCACGATAGGGGTTTTGGGGACCCAGTTGTGATCACAGTGAACCAGTGCTAGATACCTGTAACACAGGGAATCTGGTTCTGAGGACTCTGGAATTTACTAGCTTGAGTCAGAGAATGCCAGAATAACTTTGCATGCTGGATCTGGGAGTACTAATTAAATGAAGGATACCTACTTTGGTAAACGGAAATAATAACTTGGAGATAGACCTCCGGCACTTGTGTAGGAACTGCGACTGGTTGAAGAATTCCTGACCAGCGTAGGAGCACTGGGAGAGTGCCCTACAGAAGCGGGTGTACAAGCTGGAACTGGAGCGGCTAGAGGAGGTTGAGGATCTGCAGTCCTGGAGCAGGCTGCGCTGGTGGTGCTTGAAGCTTGGCGGGTAGTATGTAAGACCTACACATAAAATCTCAGGCAGTGAGTATTGACTGAACTCCTTGGCGAGGGCGCGGAGTCTAACTGCCCAGCGGTCTTCGCCAGGGACCCCCGCAAGAGGGTTTGGATTTCGCTGCGTCTGGACAGCAGGTCGCGGCCCCTCACTAGGAGAACTCACTGGTGGCAGGAGAATAACTGAATGGATTACTGGAGGTAGGTCAGGACACAAAGGTTTGGGAATAGGTGATAATAACGAAGAACAGATCTGGCCGACTTGGCATGGAGACTCCGGGATAGTAATGGATAACTCAAAAGGCCGACTTGGCTTCAGAAGAAGGGAAGTTAAACAGCAGGATAAATTAAAGGACCGGCTCGATGCGGAGACTCTGGATGGGTATAACTGGAACTTAAACGTCCCACTTGGCTTCAGAAAACGGAGCAGGATAACTTAAATGACCAACTTGGTTGACGGAGTACCGGTACTGGTGGAGATGCTCTTCTCACTGGCCTCGCTCAATCCCAACTAGCTCCTCTCCAATCTGTCCTCAATGCTGCAGCCAGGCTTATCTTCCTCTCCCGCCGCTCTAACTCTGCTACTCCCCTTCAACAAAATCTGCACTGGCTTCCATTCCCCTACAGAATCCTCTTCAAACACCTCACACTCACATACAGGGCCATCTCTAATTCCATTGCTCCATATATCTCTAACCTCATCTCCATTCATACACCCTCCCGCCCTCTACGGTCAGCTGACGACTGTCGTCTCTCCTCCACCCTGATCACTGCTTCCCATGCTAGAGTACAGGACTTTGCCCGTGCTGCACCTCTTCAGTGGAACGCACTCCCTCGCTCCATTAGACTCTCCCCGACCTTGCAAAGCTTCAAACGGGCACTGAAAACTCACCTATTCATCAAAGCGTACCCTTCCACTGCATAAACCAGCTGGTTCTCCGACCCCTTGCCTGTTTCCTGTTTACATCCTGCTATCTAACCACCACCCCCTCGCTTGCACCTCTTGTAATCTGTCTGTCTCCCCTTCCTACTAGATTGTAAGCTCCTCCGAGTAGGGCCCTCTTCCCTCCTGTTGTCAAAGCCCACTTCTCTTCACATTTCACTCACAGCTCTCCTTTACTCCAACACTCAGTGACCATCTTCATACTCATCTCCATCATTGGCCTCAAGCCTCTAGTTGTATGTTGATTGGGTCCTCACTACTTACATTTAAGCTGTAATGTGTATTGAACTGTGGTGCTCTTTATTTGTACTGTATTTTTGTTATTTATTCAATGTTATGCCAAGTTTTGTCTCCCTGTATTGTTCCTTTGTACGGCGCTGCGAAACACTTGTGGCGCCTTATAAATAAAATTATAATAATAATAATAATAGACGGGAACCACAGGGTTCAGCAGGAACAAAGTCCAGGGTTAAATGCTGAGGCACTGGAACAACACCTCCACACAGGAGCTCTGGAGGTAGCTGCAGAGCTGTCTACTTGCATCTGAGAAGCCAGAGGCAGCTGGTGACTGTCAGTGGCTGGGAAGCCGCAGATGACTGGATACCTGCTGGGATACTGGAGACCAGGAAGCAGCTGAATGCTGGGTACGGATGGAAGCTGAATCACTGGATGCGTCAGGAGAGCTGCTACAGGCTGGGTAACAGAGCGAAATAGCGAAGTTGCTCAGAGCAGCTTCTGTCTCCTTGAGCCAGGCTTTTAAATCCCTTGCCTTTCCATGATTGGATGAATTCTCTTGAAATTGCCTGTAATAACAGTTATAGATTCTGGAACGAATGCCAACATGGTAGAATGATACTGAGAGTGTTATTGCAGGAAACAGTAGTGCAAACCCAATGGTGCTTAGTGGCAAACCAGGATTTTCAGAAGGGGGTTTCCAGAGGGGTGCAGCAAAGCACGGAAATGGACACTTAGGTGACCCAGTATATGCCGCGCCAGTTAAAGTATTATAGATAGACCAAATGTTTATAAATAATAATTAAATATATATATATATATATATAGAACTACATACCAGGTGTGTGGAGCTGGCGCAGTAACCAGCTGCTGGAAGGCTGATATCTCTGGTTGTCGTCACAGGAGAGACAAGCCACTAGTGTCCATCAAAGGGGGAGAGTCACAGCTTTTGGAATATACCCTCAGAAAAACTCTAAGCCAGACAGAACCTGAAATATCTGACTGGGAAGAGCAATTAATAGGCTTGGATGGGGACCACTGCTTTGAAGTCAGATATCTCCGGTTCCCAAGGGTTGATTTTTACAATTCTTGTACCCATGGAAAGAGGGGACCCTCAGCTTTCAGTTGAGGGTCCCTAGACTCCTGGAGGGGTTTCTGGTTACTCAGAAACCCCCCCTGCGTTCGCTGCTGGTGCTGCATGGCTAGCAATCAGGCACTTGAGAGGTTAATAGCTGGTAAGTATCCTCTGTAGTAAGCTGGACTACTACAGGTGCATAATTAGAGCTGAAGCATTGCAGAGCAAGGCAGATGCAGTCCAAATGAAGGCAGGCTGGGAAGTTCTCAGGACACTGCAATCCATGGCATGGACTCAGGGAGCTACAGTTTAAACTATCAGGTGTTAAAACATAGAACAGGCCACAGAAGGGTTACAGGTGATCTAGCTTCAGCCTGGATTCCTTCCAGGTGCACCAGCAATGCACAGACTGACTAGGAGCATGAATGCAAACAGAACTGCATCAGGCTGAGACTTAAAAAGCAAAGCAGAATCACAAGTCTGGTAAGCTTAAACAAGCAGATTCATGACAATAACATTAATTTCCAGCCCTTTCCAGACAATTTTGACCACTTTACAGCTCACAATGTTGTTTTCATTCAGTTTAGGCCAAGGTCTGCAACAAGCTGGCTGGTTATTAACACACAGAACTTCTGACAGTATCAGTATGGTGTATTGGGGTGCAGTACACACAAACAATACAGAATAGTTTATTTATTTATTTATTTATAATGCGCAGCTTGTATATCACTGCGTGGAGGCAGAACAATCACACACGGAACTTCTGACAGTATAGTATATGGTGTATTGGGGTGCAGTACACACAAACCATAAAGAAGAAGAAGAGTACCATTATTTTTGGGGTTTATTTTTTTTTATTCGCCAATTGTCCAAGACTGCATGGAGGCAGAACAATCACACACGGAACTTCTGACAGTATCAGTATGGTGTATTGGGGTGCAGTGCTGCACACCACACACACCACAATGTAAAAAAAAAATGAAAAGCTGACTGACAGCCTGCCTGTGTACCGTACCCCAATACACCGACTGGCAGCCACTGCCCTCTGTGCACTGACACATTGACTGACACAGCCTGCCTAACACGACCAGTACACTGACACAGCCTGCACAACCCCCCTGCACAAAGCAGCAAACCCCCTGAATGCCACAAACCCCCTGCACAAAGCAGAAAACCCCCTTCACAAACCCCATGCACAAACCAAACCCCCTGCACATCACAAACCTCCTGCACAAACACAATGCAGAAATCAACTCTCCTTCACAAGCCCATAGCACACCACAACTCCCCTGCACAAAGTAGTCCCCTGTGCACAGCTTTGCACAAATAGTACATAGTAGGTCTTTACAAAACAACAACCCCCCCCACTGTAGAGCCTTGTGCTGCTTGGGAAGCATAGGGAGAAATGGCACCGAATTCTCAAGACACTCAGCTTATAAAGACTCTGCGTCTCGCGAGAATCCGAAGCGAGATTACGGCCACGGGTTTCCGAGCAAAGCCTAAGGTGAATCTTGATATGAGTGTTAATCCTACACCCACAGGCTGCTCCTCAGCATAAATATAATGAGGCATTCATATGTACTAGGAATATGATAGTATGCATCTGTGAATTATTGAAGAGCACGTTCATAGATAAATCTAGGGGTGTACACCATTATGTTCCCCCCAAAAATTGTACATGTAAACACATGCTGCATGCTTTACAATATTGCTCAACAACAAGATTCAGTTAATGTGGACAATATAGCAGAATACACAGCTGCAAGTGAGGTGGGCTGCGTCCACTGTGTGACATCACAAGCAACCAATGAGTCCTGAAACAGGACCACCCAGCGACTGGCACTGCAGCTAAGCTGCGCAGCCAGGGGGCTACCCTTTGTATGCAGGCGCTTCTCTCATACTGGCAATATAATGCAAAATTCTGCAACTGCATTTGCAGGGAGGGACCGGCATGAGGGGCGGACTTGAACCGTGCTGTGCGCCCCCCTCCACAAGCTGCCCCTGGGAGTTGTAGTTTTGCAAGTAATTGCAAAACTACAATTCAACCTGAATTAGGCCCAGCGTCTACTGAAGTTGGAAACAACATGTTTCCTCCTATTTAGTATTTAGCTTTAGTCACCATCACTGCCTGATAAAGAGAAACTTTAAGTTTGTGTGTTTAAGTGTAAAGTCCACAAAGGCAAATAGACTAAAAAGGGAACAGGATAGGTGAGGTCAACCTGGTTTCAGAGATATCTGCAGGGCTGCTGTAGTGATATTTGCAGGACAGAGCCAATACCCTCTAATCATTCAATGATTTACCATATACCATATACTAGCTTTATATCATACAGGTATTAATACCTGAGGGAGAAAGTGCGCTATATAAATTAAACTTACTAATACTGCTGGTGAGATGCAGTGCTGCTGCTGCTGGTAATATGAAGTCACTGATCTCTACTGCTTCACATTGAGTCAGGATTGTTATCTACAAAAAAAACCATACCTCCCAACAATTTTCACAAGATAATCCCATATTTTTGGGACTGTCCCGCTGTCCCACCAGTGGGCAGCAGTGTCTGGTGGTGGTGGGGCAATTGTGATGGCCTCCCTGTCATTTGCTTAGCAGAGCAGCGGTGAATAGATGTTGTGCTTATGCGCACAGGGCCGCCAAGAGGGGGGGTACTAATTACCCTGGACTGAGCTTGCTGGAGGGACGGGGGCCCTGGCCCGACTACCCCCCCCTCCTTCCCCCTTCGTCTCTCCCGGGCAGCAGCAGCCGCACACACTGACAGCATGTGCTGTGCTGACAGCAGGCTCAGCATGAGCATCTCACTGACAGCGTGAAAGCTCATGCTGAGCATGCTATCAGCACAGCACATGCTGTCAGTGTATGCTGCTGCTGAGGGGGGCAGGCAATGACACTCCCCCCTCGACTTTAGAGTTTTTTTTTCACCCACCTTAAACATTTTGGGGGCGTTGCCTTATTGCGGGTAGAGGCATACCTCTCGGCTGCCTTGTATGCCCACAGTCTCTATTCACTGGAGGCAGAGGGACATGGGGCATGCCAGCAGTGCACAGAGAGCTGCCCATTCCCCCACAGTAACAAAAACGCAGTATGGCTCACGATTGGAGCATTGAATGATGTGGTGTGCACACACAAACCTAAGACACTCTCAGGTGTCTTAGGTTTGCTTGTGTCACGATCGAGGACAGGGTGGGCAGCTGACATCTGAGGATGTCAGCTGCCCACCCCCGTTACCTAGGTCACTGGGTCCTTTCCATGGGAACGCCCAGCATTTTCATGGGAACACCCATGAAACGCTGGGTGTTCCCATGGTTGCGACTACCCACTGCTGCCCCATGCTCACACTGGTGTGCGAGCGCCCGGTGAACACTCTGTTTGGCGTGGCCACTCGCACCCGGCACATGCATATGTGCAGAAATGTGCATGCGCAGTAAGAAAACATTGCAGACCGTTGCAAATTCCTCAATGTTGAAGGAGCCAGCAAGGGGCGGCAGCACAGCAGCAGTGAGTGCCATGCTACCAAAAACCCCATCACTCAGAGGTGTAAGTTTATCCCTATCACCCGGAGGCAAGTTGGAGTTTGGTGCCCCCTCTCCTTAAAAGAAGGGAAAACAAATATCTTATGTGTGTGTACCAGACCCCACAGTGAACTGGCAGGGCTCCATTTACGCTATGTATGAGGGTTGCAGTTGGGCAGTTAGGCCCATCTTGGCGGGTGCACATCACAATTATGCCTATTTTCAGACATGTTTTCTACACTAGGGATAGGGCTGGTTCAAGTGCACACTGTCACTGACAATGGTTACAGTATACTGTATGTATAGTGGCTGTCCATGAACAGACAGGGCCACTGGAGGGCGGTACTGTGCAGCAGAAGAGGGCAGCAGCAGCGGCAAAGAAGAAGAAAGAGCTGGGAGCAGGTGAGTGACCCCCGCCCCCCCTGGAGCCCACCCGGTGCCGCATCCCCAACCCCCCTCCCCCTACCGCATCTCCCACCAACTCTCCAACTCTCCCCCCATGGAGCGGCTGGATCACCCCCCCCCCCATGGAGCGCAGCTGCCGCATCACCCATTCCTCCCCCCGTGGAACGCAGCAGCGGCGGCCGCATCACCCCCCACCGCCGTGGAGCATGTGAGTGCCGGGTGCTCCGGTGCCATGCACCGGCCCTGTGAACAGAATATGTACAATGAAGCATACCTGCAAATGATGAAGAATTGTGTGAGAAATTATAACCACATAGGACAGTATTCAATGAGAAAAATTTGCCGTGTTTTATGGCGAGTTTGTGCTATTTTCGCGTTGGAGCATTTTGCTCTCCAAAAGTGAATCGCCCTATTCAATGTGATATTTTCGCCGTCTTTTTAAGTGATTTTCGCTGTGTCTCTCCGTGTAGCAATTCTCCATCTTTTCATGGAGAACTTGAATGTGAACTTTTAAACTAAAAGGTTTTTTTTTTTTTTTATTTTGGTGTAAAAAAATCAGGATTTTTTTTCTGTGAAGGGGCATGTTATTTTTATTCATGTGCTTATAGCACATGAATATATATTTAATTTTTAAAAAATATATATTTTTTTTACACAGAGCAGCCAGCAGGGGGCCGGAGCTCTCTAGCCGCTCATTAGATATTCAGGTACTTGTGAGTTATCCGGGCTGCCGATTTTTTTCATCGCGCCCGAAATCGTGGGCATCGCGTCGGTCGTGGCCGTTATAAGGAGCCGCGACGCGATGCCCACGATTTCCCATAGACAGTAATGTTAAAAGACACGATGGACCCGATTTCCGACACGATTTCCCATAGACAGTAATGTTAAAAGACGGGATGGACCCGATTTCCCATAGACAGCAATGTTAAAATAAAATTACAATGTGAAATTGGCCAATATGTTTTTAAAAAAAATGTTTCATGGCCCCCCACCACCGTTAACGCCACCCCGCTATTGACGCCAACCCGAAGCGTGGCGAGCGCAGCGATACGCGTCCTCCGACCTTTTCATGCCCTACTATCCACTTGGGCGTGGAGTGAGAATAGAATAGTGTGGCGAGCCCGAAGCGTAGCGAGCCCCGCGAGGGGACGCGGACACCTTCACAGGTATCCGCGTGCCCTTGCGGGCTTCACAGGTGTCCGCGTCCCCTCGCCACGCTTCGGGCTCGGTGGCTCGCTGCGCTCGCCACACTATTCTATTCTCACTCCACGCCCTAGTGGATAGTAGGGCATGAAAAGGTCGGAGGACGCGTACCGCCGCCCCTCGCGGGCTCGCTGCGCTCGCCACGCTTCGGGTTGGCGTCAATAGCGGGGTGGCGTTAACGGTGGTGGGGGGCCATGAAACATTTTTTTTAAACATATTGCCCAATTTCACATTGTAATTTTATTTTAACATTGCTGTCTATGGGAAATCGGGTCCATCGCGTCTTTTAACATTACTGTCTATGGGAAATCGGGTCCATCGTGTCTTTTAACATTACTGTCTATGGGAAATCGTGGGCATCGCGTCGCGGCCCCTTATAACGGCCACGACCGACGCGATGCCCCCGATATCGTGTCTTTTAACATTACTGTCTATGGGAAATCGGGGGCATCGCGTCGCGGCCCCTTATAACGGCCACGACCGACGCGATGCCCCCGATTTGGAGCTAAATCGTGGGCATCGCGTCGGTCGGGTGTCCTTAAGTTAACCAAACTTAAGGACAAAATCGGCAGCCCGGATAACTCACAAGTACCGATATTCATATATTCACTGCACCCGATCATTACATATGCACGATCGGGTGCAGTGAATACTGGGTCCCCCGCTGGCTATAGGGGGGGGGGGGGGGCAGCTTGTGCTGCCTGGGTCCCGGGGAGCCCTCCCCTCCACATATGTTCTGGGACAGCCAGGGAGACTTTAATCTCCCTGGCTGCCCCCGTCCCCCGGCTCCCTGCAGGGGTTAAGACTCGCCGCGAGTGGCGGCGAGTCTTAACCACATTGAATAGTGGGAGCAGGAGTGGCAGCGTGCCCTCCGGAAAAAATCTCTCGCCATGCACGGAGAATTTTTCTCATTGAATACTGCCCATAGCATCTATCAGCCCATAACAGTCTTCCAATTAAAATACTATTAGTTATATTTGAACCTCTTGTTGAACTAGGCTTACCATATGATACCTTTAAAGCAGGACATTTATGAATTACACAGGTTCCATGGCTGGCTGACTTCAAGCTTACATTTTATTTGGTTTCAATCAGCCACAGAACTTGTTTAATTAATTGTATATGTCATACTTGCCTACTTTTGAAAACTAGTTTCAGAGAGATTATAGTTGGTAGTAAAATGTTTCACTGTATTTGGATAGATTGTGAAAAGAGATTGTGAACGTGGCACCTAGAAGCATGGCTGTGTACTGCTATATCTGAGAGGAATCTTGTAAAATGACATATCCAAATGTACATGAGCCCCAAAGCAGTTAGTAAGAGATACTAACTGCGGGCAGTACGGATGGTGTAATGGTTAGCATTACTGCCTCACAGCGCTGAAGTCATGGGTTCTATCCCCACCATGGCCCTAACTGTGCGGAGTTTATATATTCTCCCCGTACTTGCGTGGGTTTCCTCCGGGTACTCCGGTTTCCTCCCACAATCCAAAAATATACTGGTAGGTTAATTGGCTCCCCCCCCCCCCCCCCCCAAATAAAAATTTTTAACCCTAGAATGTCTGTGTGTGCGTGTACATGTGGTAGGGAATATAGATTGTAAGCTCCACTGGGGCAGGGACTGATGTGAATGGTCAAAATATTCTCTGTAAAGCGCTGCGGAATCTGTGTGCGCTATATAAGAAAATGCTAATAAATAAATAAATAATACTTGGTAAAGTGCTGGGGAATGGTGCAGATAATTCAATGTAAATGTATCTGTCTCTCATTCCTTTTTTTACCCAAAAATGTAACAGTGGAGTTCCGGTGGGCGGGGCATCTGGAATGGCCGCTTCTTACCAGCTCTCCTGATCGAGACAAACGAAATCAGCCAACATCCACCTTAAAAAACTTGATTTCGCAAACAATATATATCTTGGCTGAAAGACACAACTGCGTGGATCAATATACTGCTCTTGTCTTGACGGGAGAGCCTTTCTCCACCGGAATCCATCCACTGATAGTGGAATCTGACCCGCAAGCCATTTCTTGGCGCGAAAACTAGCGTGGTCCCCCCATTGCTGCCTCGCTGGGAAGGGAGCGCTGAAATCTACCCTAGAGACTTGGGTGCCCAAGATACCACATATAACACCGGGACTACGATAGACACTGACCCAGTAGGAGGTGAGGACCCTTGTCGCCAGCCCGCAACCTGAGGGATCCCGGGCAGCGCCAGTATCACCGGGCGGAAGACTGCCTCCTACCCACCGCGACCCTAACAACCTGCTTCATCACTAACATCAAAGCGGTAGATCAGTGGGACCCTCCGGTAACGCCAGGTGAGCCCATCTGATTCAAGGCATTACCCTGGACACGGATGCCACCGCTGGTGCCTGGGAGTACCTGACCGGCGTTCCGATCCAGTCCCCGACGGCTCTGCCTCCAGGGGGAGTCCCCGATCCCGGCCAGCTCCTTGGTGCTACTGCTCCCCTTAACGCTCAGCTTCCGACAGGCAAACAGTGCGGAGCGGCTCGGCGCGTCCGCCCCGCTGCCCCCTGTCACAGAGCATTGCCTGCACACAGCTGAGGAGGAGAATCTGACCCCCGCCGACCCCTCGGTACTGCGGCAGCCCCTGGGTGCTGCTTATAGACGCGGCTCTCCCGCTTGGCTGTCTTTTACCTTGCTGCGGGGACCAGACGGCGAGGGGGTCTCCGGCGGATCTGGAGGGGGTCCCTGTCCCCGCGGGCTGCCTGGTGCTGTCGGGGCCTCGAACACAGGGCTGCTATTGCTCATGAGTCACCCTTCCACTTAGCCGCGCGGTTCGCTGGTGGCAGGGCTCCAGGACACCTCCGGAGAAGCGCTGTCCCGGCTGCCCCTGCCGCGGTACAACTGACAGGTCCTGCAACACACGGGCTACACGCTGAAGAGAAGACCAGACCCCTTGTCAGCTGCACTACCTGCCTCAGGATCTTCGGGACGCTGGTCTCTCACAGGTAACAGACGGGAGGAATTAACCCCCTTCCCCGCTTGCCTTCTCCAACTGCTGCCCCGGCCGCCCTGATATCCCCTGGCTGACGGACCCCCCCAGTAGCCTGGCTAACCTCTGACTGCACCTTGAATGCTGGACACCCCTTACCCCGGCCTGAATAATTTTTGGCTAAAAAACTGCCCATCCTAGTTACCCTAATTAGCCCCCAGGCAAACACAGACTGGAAACACTGCCCTTAAATAAAGGGGATATTGGGGTACACAAGTACTGGGTCAATCGGGACAGTGTCACTCTGATCTGGGTTGTACTGTGTGCCCCCTCATTGTCCTCTGCTCCACAGTCTTAACCTGTAAACTGTAGAACCTTATCAAAAAGACCCAGCTGCCAACTACTGACACATCCCTGAAGAGACTACCAAAGCCCACTGCCCTGAAGATTGTGGTGAAGACAAATAGAGACAACACTAAGATACACAGGTGTATCACCACCTAAGACGTTATCCAAATAACTTTAATATACTGTGTGCCCCCCATGACCCAAATTATTGATTCTCTCCCTTCAAAAAATCCTTCTACTTCGGTGAATCATATCTAAGGTATTTTATTGCTAATTGTTTGCTGACATACCCAGGCAGAACGCATCACAGGTTACATAGATTAAAACACTAAACGTATATCCATCATTTGTTCCACTTTGGATTTGCTGCCACCTACTGACACACTTAGTTATTACACTTCTCAGTTATAGTAAAATATTGTTATATTCTCTGTCTCATATCAAAACACTTAAGTGAACTGATACTTGCCACATAGAGGCAACTGGTACTTATTGAGAGTTGTGTTGTGCTCGTGTGTCACAGTTGTTGGGCTAGCGCCATACTTGTTCAACATATATTATAGATATATGTGAGCAACGTTTAACATACTGAAAAGATTGGAGTGATTGGGCTTAAATCTCTTGAACTGTTAACTAATATAGCTTGTTATCTGTAATATTTCTTTACTATATCCCAGTCGATATCGACTGGACGCATATTGGGACTATCATAGGGTCTGCGGAACTCAGACTCAGTTGACGCTGATCAATCACACCTAGGGTTCGTCCCTAATACCAAGCATACTAAGATGTAACTAAAAACAATGCATTCGGACATGCATTGAAGCAAACTTCTTCTCGTGCGAGGGAACTATTCATAAAGCTTATAAAAAAAAAAGGAAAAAAAAAAAAAAAAAAGAGAAGGGTCGCTACTTGCCTCGCAAAGACTCCTACAAATTGCTGAGCCACTAGATACACTTTGTTACACCCTCTACACCACGTGGTGGGCCCATAGGGCATGGAGAGATTTATTGAGAAGTCTACTCCAGATACGGCTTCACCCTCTACTAACATGGGACGCCAAAAATCACAAAGTAACAAGGGGGCTGCCAATCCTAAACCTAGTAACTCGGCAGACCTCATGAGCCCTCCTTCACCAACTACACTCACGGTCATCCCTGTGGAATCTCTCCCATTGGCTGCAATGGCCAAGGAAATGACTAACATAATGATGCCCCTTATTGATAAACGTCTAGATGACATGAACACAAAACTAGATGCTACACTAGCAAAAATTGATACACATTCCTCTAGGCTGCTCACTTTAGAGCAACGCACCAGTGATGTGGAGGATGGGATGCAAGTTATACAGCAACAAGGAGCATCCCACGAAACCACTATTAAGGCCTTACAAGAAAAAATTGATGAATTGGAAAATCGCCATAGAAGAAATAACTTACGCTTTGTAGGGATCCCCGAATCCATTTCCAATGCTCAGCTAATGGATTTCCTTAGCGTAGATCTCCCACAGGCTCTTGGCATCACAGGGGACTTCTCCACCCCACAGATTGAGAGGGCACACAGGTTAGGACCAGAAAACCGCCAGGTGCGAGGCGGTTCTAGACCAGTGATAGCTAAATTTCTTGACTATAGAGCAAAGGAGAAGATCTTGTCCTACTATCGCAAGACTCAATCCCTCACAGTTAACTCTCATAAAATACTGATTTTCCAAGACTTTTCAGTGGCAGTTTCACAGAAGAGAAAGGCTTTCTCAGAGGTATGTCGATACCTCCATGATAACAACCGACGTTTTGCTTTATTATATCCAGCAAAACTAAGAGTTAATGAAGATGGGCGAATGATCTTCTTCGATGACCCAAACATGGCAAAAGAAAAACTTATGCCTAGCAGATCCCCTCCACGTAATGAGGAGTCATAACGAGCTATACTTACTATATATCCAAAAGTACAAAATAAAAAAATTAAACAATTCAAACCAAAAAATAAATAAAATAAAAATAACTTTGAGTGATTGAGTCCCTAATACTTCTAAGGCTATACTAATTATCATGTGAGGGTATACAGATATAGGCTACCGCTTAACACCATGGTAACCAACATACCCTCGACACTCAATTATTTGAAAATTACTGTTATACTTAATGGTTTGACAAAAATATGATATTAATCTATATTCTTCATGCTTCAATGCTGTTCTGAATTTATGTTTAGTCAATAATTCACTTAATTGTGATGTTGGCTATGGTTATAAGGAAAGGAAAAAATGAAAATGCGTGTAAGAAGCGTTATGTGTTTATTTTGTTTTTGTTTTTGTGGCCTCTCTCCTCCCTCTTCCCTTTCTGCCCTTCTGAACAGGGGGGCCCCCGATCTCCCTGGTATCTTGTTGAACAATGCTCGCCGTCCGCTTGCTGGGACGGATGGGTGAGTAATCAAACAATGTATACACTTCTACAAATACTACCCAGGACAGGTATAGGATAAATGTCTGCGAATAGCGAAAATAATCCTATTTCGCCTGCTTTGGATAACTTAAAATTGATAACATGGAACGTAGGGGGACTAAATTCGCCCACTAAAAGGAAACGAACTGCGGACCATCTAAAAAGACTTAAGGCTGACGTGATCTTCCTACAGGAGACACACTGGGTGGAGGGGGAGATTTCATGCTTAAAAGCACAATGGATAGGTGATTGCTTGACAGCAAACTACTGCAGGAAGGTCAGAGGGGTAGCAGTGCTATTTAATAAAAACACACAATACTCGATCCTCCATTATATAGCAGATCCCGAGGGACGATATTTAATTGTAGATGTCGAAATATGGGGCTCGAGATACACACTGATGAATATCTACTCACCCAACATAGCACCTCAAGATTTTTTGGGGCAGATAATTAATATATTAACGCAACGACAAAATTACCCGATAATATTAGCGGGAGATTTCAATGCAGTGGAAAATCCTACTCTAGATAAACAACCCGCCTTACCATTTAGGACATCACCCATTTGGCGACAGTTTCAATCCCTTAAATCCACACTCCACTTAACTGACGTCTGGAGACTACACAATCCAACCGAGAAGTCATTCACATTCTATTCTGCTGTTCACTCATCATGGTCTCGTATAGACGCAATTTTTATATCTGATTTTTTGGTGCCTAGAATCAGTAATACTAATATTTACCCAATTTTAATATCTGACCATGCACCTGTCTCGATCTCAATAACACTAACAAAACAAAAATACAGCCCTGGTGACTGGAGATTTCCAGCATACCTTTACAAATCGGATAAATTTAGGGAATTCCTCTTAAATCACTGGATGAACTTCCAGGATGACAATATAGATTCATGGGACACCCCGACTACTTTTTGGGGGACTTCCAAAGCTGTCCTTAGGGGTCACATTATGGGATATATGTCTAGACAACGCAAGGAACAAAAAGCCACTTATGAAAACCTCTCTCGAAACCTAAACACAGCATTGAGCACTTATATAAACAATCAAACAGCTGAGAACCAAGAGAATTACCTCCAATCAAAACAATTACTAGATACCCACTTACTGTCACAATCAAAAAAAGACCTATTATTTGCTAAACATAAATACTATAGATGGGGAAATAAGGCAGGAAAGCTACTAGCCAACATGTCGAAACCCAAACACAAAAAACATTACATCACAGCCATAAAACACCCTTCGGATAACTCTATAGTCACAGCCACCGAGGATATAGTAAAAACTTTTGAAACTTATTACACAAATCTATATGCAGAACCCCCTTTCGATGCAGAGAAACACTCTGAATTTCTACAAAATATTACACTCCCAGAACTGACGCTAGACCAAAAAGAAAAGCTGCGCGGTGAGATTACTGTAACTGAGGTCTTAAACGCTATTAAACAATTACAGCTGGGCAAGTCACCAGGGCCCGATGGCTTGTCCAATGAATACTACAAGCTACTTCAACAGCAACTCGCCCCAGCATTAACTGAACTATTTAATGATATTATTAAAAACCACACTCCATTCCCCTATTTCACTCAAACGTCCACAATTTTAATTCCCAAACCCCATAAAGACTTGCAAAAACTAGAATCATACAGACCAATCAGTCTCCTCAACACAGACGTGAAGCTATTTACCAAAATCCTCGCTGACCGTCTCCAAAACATTTTACCAGATATCCTTACCCCGCACCAGCTGGGCTTCGTTAAGGGACGACAGTCGGTGAAAGGAATACGAGCGGCAATTGCGGCGGTGGCAGCTTCCTCACACTTCACTGCTAACACTCTTTTAAGCCTGGATACAACCCGCGCTTTCGATACAGTTTTATGGCCCCACCTATTTACAGTTCTCAGACTTAGAGGCTTTGAACCATTCTTTATTAATTTCATAAAATATATATACACTGCCCCTCAAACTAATCTAATTATCAATGGCAACAAAAGCGCACCGATTCAAATGTACAGGGGTACAAGGCAGGGTTGCCCCTTGTCCCCCCTACTTTTTAACATAGCCTTAGACCCTTTACTCCGGAAACTGGAAATGGATGCTACATTTAAAGGCATCCAAATAGGCAGAAGCTCCATCAAATTAACTGCATTTGCTGACGATATTTTAATATATACAGCTAACCCTGTAGAATCCCTCCCTCATATTTTTAAAATCTTAAATCAATTTGCAGAAATATCAGGATTCACAGTAAATAAAAACAAATCGACAGCACTCTATCTTGGTCCTAGACAAACGTTCCCCCACACCTTAACAAACCTGAGTGTGACCTGGGCAAGGGAACACTTCTTATACTTAGGAGTACACATTCCACGCCGATTGACAAATCTTTATGGATTAAACTACACACCTGCAATAAAAAAGATTACAGACGAACTAGAAGATTGGAAAAACTTGCCCCTATCATATCTAGGTAGGACAGCTCTAATTAAAATGATATCTTTCCCCAGGCTCATGTATCTAATTCAGGCCCTCCCTTTATTTATCACGACAAAAGACTTACAAAATATCAATAAACTCTTCAGACAATTTATTTGGAAAAAAAAAAGACACAAAATCAGCTTGCTTAAATTACAACAAATTAAGACAAATGGGGGATTAGGCCTCCCAAACATACAACTGTATAACAAAGCATCGATGTTCCGATATCTGTCGGACTGGATACACGACAGCGAAACATACAGCAACACCTCATTAGAACGAGGATTCCTTGATAATGGGGACTTGATCTATTTTCTTCATTCGCAGGACTGCGAACACTCAGATCATATAAAAGATAATCCACTGCTGTGGAATACAAGAAAAATCTGGCACATTGCCAGAAAACAAGTAGGCGCAAACCCACACAAAACTTTATTTTTACCGTTTTTGAACAACCCAAATTTCCAACATGGTAAAGCCAGATACCCATTCAATATCTGGCGCATAACTGGCATCACACATATAGGGTGTCTGGTGGATAAAAACAGAAATACACCCTTGACATTTGAACAAGCTCAAGATAAGTATGCCTCTATATCGGGTTTCCCTCTGGCCTTCCTGCAAGCAAAACACTATATTTTAGCAGTAGTCAACTCCTTCTCAGAGAAGGATTGGAGCAACCAAATTGACTCATTATTAGCAAAGCCACCAGTCATTAGAAAAGCTATTTCATACTACTACAATTGCTTTAGAACTAATTTAAATCATGAGTCCACCAATAGTGGGATGATTCATTGGATAAAAGACTTCCCCGATCTGACGGTTGAGGACCTTCTACGGGCTTATAATGTCTCCTGTGGGTTGATCACCTCATCTATGTATAGAGAGATGTTCCTTAATATCCTGCATAGAACCTACTTATCACCTCACCGAAGCTTCCTGCTGGGAAGATCTACCTCACATGCGTGCTATAGATGCGGTGAGGAATCAGCAACTCTATATCACTGTCTATGGTCATGCCCGGTGGTCAGAGGTTTCTGGCTCCAAATAAAACATTACGCTGAAACCCACTTAGTCAACTACCTACCCTTTAATGCTGCCTGGGCGATTTTTGGCATTATCCCTGCAGAGATTAAGATCACAAAGGGATGTAAACGCCTATTAACAGCCATAAGCGCTGCAGCAAAAAAAACTATTCTCCATGAATGGATTTCTACTACAATACCCTCCCTACCTCTGTTTAAATCTAAACTTTTCAACTTATTTCGTATGGATTGGGTGGAGGTTTGTTTGGAGAAGGAGGTGAAGGTGGAAAAGTTCTTTGCCATGTGGGAAACTTATATCGCAACCCTTTCCTTAGACATGAGAAATCAGGTCCATTCAGGTCTCAAGAACACATCATGGTACCTTTTGCGACTGATAGGTGGGGATCCGCCTGTAACACTAGACAATGACAACACATAGGCGCACTGCCCTTGGGAGAGGTGGGGCATGGGGGGAGAGGCCACAGTTTATTTATTTTACTTTTTCCTATTTACTATTTTTTTTTTTTTTTTTTTTTTATATATTTCTTCTTTAATTTTTCCCTAATTCTCCTTTAATATCCCTTTGGTCTACTGTGATTCCTGACAAATGACATTGTTAATAAAACCTGCAAAAAAAAAAAAAAAAATGCATACTGGATATTGTCAATAATATATAAAGACCTTCTCAAGTGTAAGAAAATTCCTGTTATATTTTACATCTGATAATCTTAAATTTGAATGTACTTTATTACTTCTAACAAATGATTTTGCTAATAAAACGACAAACCAAGGGAAAAAAAAAAAAAAAAGAGGAAAAAGAAGGAGAAAATTTGATAAAAAGTATGCACGATGGTTACTGTTAATATATCCTGAAACTGAATAAGACCCTCTACAACACATTCTTAAATTGCAGGAAAATGCCCAATGTGTTCCACATCATTTGTCACTCGTATAATTAATTGTATTATCTTACTCTGTATTTGTTGCATTTGACGCTTCAATAAAAATGTTTTGAAAAAAAAAAAAAAAAAAATGTAACAGTGGGCTAGGTGAAATGAGGGAGATTGCTAGACTAATGAGGGAGATTGCTGCTATTTCAGGGAGTATCCTGCAGAATACAGGAGGGTAGGCAGCTATGTATGTTGAACCCAAGTCAGCAGGCCAAGGGGAAATAGAATCTTACAACTGCTTACCTTATTTGGAACTTAAAAGTAGAATTTAGCAAACTTAAAGGTTTCAATTTAATACTTTCCTGGTGTTATATTTCAAAACGATGGAGCCACAGGCTGCTGTAACAGGTCTATGGGTAGTATTCAATATTATGATGTCTGACACCACCTCAGTGCAGATATATTGATTGACCAATAGATGGCAGCGTGGCGTCTAGTCCAGATTCAGATTTATTTTACTCAACAAAAGAAGGAAGGGGTGGTTACCTTTAGGAGGGGTGGGAAGTGAGGAGAGCTGAGCAGTGTTTGGAATAATATGGTAATAACTTTACAGCAGAGGGGACAAAGTGAGAAAGGTAAGACATTGTGCTCCCTCTTATGCACACTTCTGTAGCGGCACTTGCTGAGGATGTGTGAGTGTTACAAGCATGTTTAAAGTAAAGTAAAAGTGTCTCCCAATAAGTTGCCAGCTTACACTCTGCAGGTACTATTCATGGCTATACAGATACTTCATTATACGTTCAGAAATGTCATTGTTTTCTCATCTGACAGTAACACAGCATACAGAACTGAAAGCCTAATACCTGCATTATTCATGTTAGTTTTATTTTTTGACTATTCTGCTTTGAATCTTTTCAATATTCTCATGTGAAATCCAGATTTATTAGGCAGCTTATTTAAAGTCTAATGACCTTGGCTGCCTGTTTCTCTGTGCTTTCAGTATTGACTTTCTGGCTCAACTGATAAGTGTTATTTAACCAGTTTGTAACCTGGGCATGGAGAGAGCTGTGGTTCTCCAGCAGCTGGTGGACTATAACTCACAGAAACATGTGTCAGATGGGAGTTGTATCTTCAGGACTGCTGGCATTGACATATATTGCCTTTTTTCTACTGCTATTGTATTACCTGACTGTTATGTTTCTATAATGACAGATCAGTTACCTCTATAATATTCAGTATATAACTATAAGACAGTCTGTACAACCTGTGTACAGGTATTGTTTCCTGACTGAACTTTCCTGCAAGTTATTCTCCCTACATTGTCTTCTTACACATTCCCAGAGGGAGTGCTTAGGTTTATCCTGCTCTCTTCTTGGCAGATGAATGGGCTAAACTACTGATGCTATTTGTGCACTGCATCTATAGGTTTATTATCTGAGCATTGTTGTACAAGTGATTAGTATATACATCATATACTGCCCCATGATAAGTACACCTCATAAACTGCTTCCTATTCTCCTTGCCAGAGAGGAAACACATGGAAATTTCCGGGCAGACCCCTTCCCTGTAGCATTGATATTATTGTATTTTTGGATGCAGGAATTTACAATATAAACACAAGTAGTGACTGTACCAGATTCTAACCACATAACAGTGTGTCACTTAAAACAACATATTTCAAGTTTTTGTAAGTCCTGTCACTGAAAGGACAGTCTGAATCATGGAAAGCCTTCAGCTGCACACCTTCCCTGCAATGTACATCATGTCTGGGAACAGAAACAGGTTTAGCAGATCACTTTGTAACATATGTTACAGTTCTCTTACTAGCTGCTTCCTGGGAGACAACGTAATGTGTATTCTGTAGAGGTGTGTACACACGGGGCAATTATTGCAAATATCGCTGGAAATATGGTCGCTCAGCGACCATATTGCCAGTGATTGGAGTGTGCACCAGTGATAAATCGCCAGGTGCTTGCTCCCGGTTTCAGCCCCTGAATGGTCGCTGGCGACTTCCACTGCCTCTTCTCTCGGCAGTGTGACATTTTCATCTGCGACCATCTCTGGTCGCAGATGAAAACGGGACACTGAGCAATATGATTGCTGAGCAATATATTGCTAGCAATATATTGCCAGCGATCATATTGCCCCGAGTGTACGCACCTTAGGGCAGGGGTTCCCAAACTTTTTGGAATCACGGCACCCTGGAGTATCAGAAATTTTGTCGTGGCACCGCATGAACAAAAGTTTATTATTGAGTACTTAAAAATAAATAAATAAATAAATTGTGTTTATATGCGGATCCTAAATGTCCATACACACTTGGACAGCAACGATCACTATAATCACTGGGGGGAAAGCCGCTCAGTGCATACACAGTGAGCAGCTTTCCCCCTGTTCGGTATAACCAGCAGATGAACGGCTTTCCCGGCAATGATGAGAGAGCGTGCAGCAGCGATCACCGCTCATCGCCGGGCCATACACACTGGGCGGCTTTGAGCTGAAAGCCGCTCAAACCTGCTGTTTTGAGCGACTTTCAGCTCAAAGTCGCCCAGTGTGTATGGGCCTTTAGGTCCAGTTATGTTGTGAGTGGCATTATTCACTCCAGTTTGTTCACATATTGTATGATTGGAAGCCACAAGCATTGAGTTTCCCTATTACATTGACCATAAATAAAATTAGCTGGTCTTGGACCACCATCCCAGGGCACCCCTGCAAGTGCATACAGATAGTGGTAGATGCTCAAATTAGTTCAGTAATACCATTCAGATGCATGCAAGGGAGGGGTTATTCCTGAGTAAGTAACAAGACATTGGTTCCCCCAGCACACCAAGACATTGGTTCCCCCAGGGTGCCGCTGCAAACAGTTTGGGAACCACTGCTGTAGGGCACAGTGTGTAGAATGCAGCCTTATTACATTAATGTTGTGTAAAAGTTGCAGAAACTACAAATACAGTTCTAGAATAATAAAAAGAAAGTAAACCCAGAAGTGCAATATTATATATGTTATTGTAGTTTAGTCCCATTGTCAGCAATTTCATGTTTACATATTTTTGTAAAATTAGGTATTTATTTACTTTGGCTGCAGATTGTACTTTACTATTTGTTTTGCTTTTAAATAACTTTTTTATTTTAAAGACAAGTTGTCACTCAGGTAATTACTACTCTGGCAGGATAGTAATAGGCGAGCCCTTTTAGCATCAGCACAGAGCACGCTGCACTTGTTTTGGCTGAGCTAGTAGTTAAGCACAGTGACAAATTAAACACCGCTCAATATAGTTAATAGTGGCAATACCCAATAATAGAGTTAGACAATACCCATTTGCAAAAGGGGTGGGGATGGTACAGAGCTTCCCAATAACATTCTTTACATTCCTGAACTTTGGGCACCTTGGAATCCCCCCTCCCTTCTGTTTCATGAATTGGTTGACTCCTGGGGAGGAGGAAGGGTGTGTTCCTTTTACTATATGGAACGCTTTAGTATGTAATAGAGATTAAACTATTTGCATTACATAGGATAATTTAGATGACCCAGTATTTAGATGAACAGGTCTTTTGTCTTCTATTATTGTCCTTCATCTTTTTACAAGGTGTAAGTAGTTATTTGCTAACACTGGCATTTGTTACACACTGCTTGTACTGTCCTACAGCCAGACGTACTACTGACCTCATCTGTAAGATCAAGCATTCAGGTTCACTATAGTAGTGTCTTTCTCTTTGACAAGAATAATACAACATCACAACACAGTAAATGTGGTCCATATATGGCAGTTTTCAAATGTGGATATTTGGGGGTACTAGATGTAGGGGTGGCAGATAGTTCTGTCACTTTTGGTCATTGTTATAAATACATTTTAGTTCATGTAGAGGTTAAAATCAGGTTATTGGCAATAATTGCTAAGTTCTGATCCAATGCATTATGTAAGGGAATGGAGCTGTGGGCAGACCTTGTAGGAAGCATATACTTCACTTCGTACCAACTTTGACATTGCATGCAGCATTTGTGAGTGTTGAACAAGGCGGTACACTATGCTGGGGGGGGGGGGGGGGAGTTGAGAACACTCTGACACTATTAGAGATCATTACTATTAAGCATAATTCCCATTATAATCTCTAAACAAATGGTGCTGTGGACATGACAAAAATTGGAGGCACCCATCTTGTTGAATAACCTCAATGAACTTGAATCTGGTACAGTATGTCATTAAGGCATGAGACACAACTGATGTTCTTACTGAATTCTTATTGGCATAGCCTAGATGATGGCTGCCTGCTTGTGTGTAAGTTTTATTGAACCACTAAAATGTTGATATAAATGACTAACATGTGGTCCTCCTGGTGTTTGTGCCATAAATATTAAACATTCACTGTCATTGTCACATGAACTGCGGCAACATTATAGCATTCTTATTAGCTAAATGTCACACTTTATTACTTTATTCAATTATTTTTTTAGCTTTTATTATTAAATATTGTGTTTTCAATATTAATACAGAGATGTGGTAAAGAAATAACTTTATAATTATATAGCAAAAAAAATTGATTCAGATTTATTGGATGTGGGTATAAAATTTAAGAGAATAGGGTATAGAAATGGTAATGGTTGGGGGCAGATTTAAGAAATAATAATGGGCGCATGCTAATAGGGTTACTGGTGGCCAGTACTGCTCATTATAGAAACCATAATGTGGTTGCTTATCCTTGGTACTTGTTTCCTAGCACGGCGCCCATCACATACCCCATCACGGCGCCCATCACATACCATACTTAGTGGTGTGCGATGCGATATTCATGTTAAATTAACAGGAGTGCTTGTACAATGAAATATCGCATAGCATATGCGATAAGAGTAGAGAGAAGAGTGCATGGCCTGGGCCACTTGATAAAGATATATAGTAAATTAATCATGATAATGTACCAGATTAATACCGGCAATACTCTGTCAAGAACGCACCATAGTCATGTGAATTATAAGGTAACATATGTACAGTGTATCATTCAAGTGCGCTATCTGGAACCTGATGCATAGAGGAAAAGATAGGTCCTTAGGCAGCGGAGACCACTCAGCGTTTCCCCTATACCCCTGTGAGCCAGTCCAACCATGGCAAGAGCAAAGACCCATACACACTAAACGATAGGGGCTGCCGCTGATATAATTAACAATATTGCCCGCGCGTCCCGATATTGTGCATACACACTGAACGATATTGGTAAATTATATTGTTCAGTGGGTACTCTTTACTTAGAAGGGTGCCCATCATGGCCATCTCGGGCATTGAATGCACTAAAAAATCGGGTGCGATGCGACCGACGAGATGCCCGAGATTTCCCATAGGGAACAATGTTAAATGCCTCAATTGACCCGATTTTTCCATAGGAAACAATGTTAAATGGGCCACAGAGGCCAAATAGGCACCCTGAAGTGAATAATGGCCACCCGAATTGTTAACGCCACCCCACGATCAACGTCAACCCGAAGCGTGGCGATCGGCGGCGGTACGCATCCAACGACCTTTTCATACCCCCACTATCCACGTCGGCGTGGAGTTGAGAATAGAAAGTGTGGCGAGCGCACGCGGATTCCTTCACAGGTATCCGCGTCCCCTCGCGGGCTTCACAGCTGTCCGCGTACCCTCGCGGAGCTCGCTGCGCTCGCCACACTTCGGGCTCGGTGGCTCGCTGCGCTCACCACACTTTCTATTTTCAACTCCACGCCGACGTGGATAGTGGGGGTATGAAAAGGTCGTAGGACGCGTACCGCCGCCCCTCGCGGGCTCGCTGCGTTCGCCACGCTTCGGGTTGACGTTGATCGTGGGGTGGCGTTAACAATTCGGGTGGCCATTATACACTTCAGGGTGCCTATTTGGCCTCTGTGGCCCATTTAACATTGTTTCCTATGGAAAAATCGGGTCAATTGAGGCATTGAACAGGAAAATTGGGTCAATTGAGACATTTAACATTGTTCCCTATGGGAAATCGCGGGCATCTCGTCGGTCGCATCGCACCCGATTTTTTTTTAGTGCACTCAATGCCCGAGATGCCCGAGATTTTTTACTAACGATGCCCACGATCAAAATCGTGGGCGCCGTTCTAAGTAAAGAGTACCGTTCAGTGATGTCACTGGGATCCGCTGAACATGTAGGTCATTTGGCTATATAGCCAAATTAACCTGCATCGTTAACAACATGCAGAAGCACGTGTCGTTAATGATATTGGGTGCACATGCTAGAGAATGTTGTGAACGATAGCATTCAGAATCCCCTTTCTAAGCGATATCTTTCACAATATCCTCTTGTGTGTATGGGGCTTAAGAAAATGACATTCTAGTTTCTATAAAAGCCCTTTGGTTGGAACACCCTGTCTGGAAGTGAAGTTATTTAGATATTACATTGTGGTGTATTCTGTTTGATATAGAATAATATGACGGATCAATGCTTATTTAGTCTGTGGTTTATCTAACAAGACTTTTCATGCCTGCCAGTTTTCAAATGTAACATTCCGTAGATTATATATAATCTGCATTATATTTAAATAGTCTGGGGTCCATGTTCTTCAAAGAGAGAGCAGCAATAATAATTTTTTTTATTATTTTTATTTAAAAAACTTCTTATTTCACTGTGGGATCCTGAGATAAAAACATGCATTTGAGCACTTGATACTGGGGTCAGGCTTCCCAGTTCAAAGTCAGTGTCATTGTTCCCAGTCAGTGAATTTACACACTGAGACATTCATTCATTGGGAAGAATAGAGAGGTCAGCACCTTGGGACCTTGATTGAATCCGTTCCTTTCTTTCCTAGGCTATAAATGTGTGTTTACAGGGTCTATGCAAGACACACAGATCTCTGTACAGCTCCTGTTATTCGAAATACCCTTGTAAGTTAATAGCATGATCTCATGCAACACGTTATCATTGGTCATCCATTAGATTCCGTGTAGACCTACAGTATGACATTATCGTTCAGAGTGTGTAAACATAACAGAGATATTAACCATTTCAACTAATCCGTATGTACCTGTTTATGTGGTCAACCTGTAACTTTTCAGGGACGTGTAGTGTAATAAATGTAAACAGTAATATAAGCTAACGACTATAGTGTCATTTAAAGTACATATTTATACAGGAATTATAATCAATGTATTATAATCAATGTGTATAACTTATACTCATTCTTGTTAGCTAGCCAATAATTCTGTACAACCACTAGCTGCTCTGTGTCATTCAGCTGATTTACAATAGGGATGTCTGGACTTTTTATTTTTAATTCATATTTTATTAGTGATCATTCTAGCACCCGCCGTCTTTTAAAACCCATGCAGTTCCTCTTCCCTGCCTGGGGCGTCGCTGTCGGCTGTAGTGCTTCTAGCACAGTGTGGTCTGTACTGACAGCATTGATATGCAAACCAGACCTATGCTAGAAACACCACAGCAGAAAGCGACACCCCAGGCAGGGAAGAAGAAATGCATGGGTTTTCAAAGATGGTGGGTGCTAGAATGAACACTATTTTATTACAGTGCTTTACAGTAATAACAATAGAATAACAAACAGACAAGTAGGTATAGGTACCCCACTTACAATAATAGTTTTAAGTTACATGTAATAGATTGAATATTATTACAGAGAGATTGTCATGGGTAAAAATGCACAATAAGGCTATATGATAGTCCTAATGCACTGTTGGTTTGAGCGACATAAACTGGGAATGGCCACTGTAGAAAATTTGAGGAAGGTGACCTACGTGCTTATACCTAGACCTGGCTAGGTTCTTTTGCATGTGTATAATTAAACCGAATAGAATAAAAAGGCAGGTGGATCTTAAGATGGCATCATGGGGGCCTTGTCTGGGTGGACTGGTATTTAAGCTTCTTTCAGAAGGGTATTTGAGAATAGGAAAAAATAAATGTACGTTTTGCGCGAACTGTACAGGGAAGTGGTCACTGGATACAATGGACTAGGGAGCTTAAATAGCGGTTTGGGAGGTTGATACACTGCATAAAGCAATGCATTTTCACGGAAGGTGGATACGGGGGAAGAAGGAAATTTTGCAGAGTTGGTGCAGCCAGGTAAATTGCTGCAACCAGGATTGAGAGAAAGTATGTTAACATCAGTATTTTATTTGGGATTTTTGGAAAGTACAGAATGGATGGACTAGCACAATAGCAGTAGAACAATATTTTTTTAGTCTATGTACTTAATTTAACCAAGATACTAGGAATGAATGTCTGGTTTAGAGGAATTCCAGAAGTCAATGTGGGGAGATTGTAAGTTTTGGTGTGTCCTCTTCATTTGGAGCTATTTCTTAAATCCTTGTACTGTGGCAGGATTTGTCGGTCGGGACCAAAGAACAGTTGTGATGGCTAGGCTGTGAGCGTACTGTAAGTGGTAGACATTATTGCATAAAAGGATATTAATAGCTTCTCCTGACTCGTGAAGAGATTAATAGTTCAGTATATGAGGTATTGAGTGTCGAGAAATATCAAAGATAAAATGGCAGACAGATGGGAGTTCTAGTTAACTTTAGACCAGGCATGTCCAACGTTGGCCCTCCTGATGTTTTGAAACTACACATCCCAGCATGCTTTGCCACAGTTTTGCTATAAGAGAATGCTAAAACTATTGCAAAGCATGCTGGGATGTGTAGTTTCAAAACATCTGGAGGGCCAACGTTGGACATGCCTGCTTTAGACTATCTATTCTCTTCGAGAAGGTGCTAAATATATAAGTAGTAGAATCTGATTGGTTGCTGAAGGCTGGCTGGGGAGGGCTCCATCTGTATTTGTGCCTCAATCTACAGGTGCCCCTAGGAACTGCCATGCAAAGAGATTTTACTACTCCTCTGTTCCAATTGCTGGCAATGGCAGAGTGATGTGGCATTGTGGTCTGGTTGTAGACAAGGCTGGCTGTACATGGAGGATAATATAAATATATATATATATACACTCAGTTTCTGAATATGACAGAAACTGTAGAATTAGCATGCACAATACACTGTATTAGAAAGTGTACTTTTACAGATAAAATGGAAGTTATAAGTTACTATTGCTAATGTAACTGGTTCTTTTTTGCATTCAAAACTATTTTTAAGGTTTGTCAGTTTGCAATTTTATTGTCATTGTTTATTTGTAATGAACCACAAAACTCTGCAGTGCCAGGCAATCTGTGTAAGAAATCCTACGTAAAAATCAGGATGGTACTTACAAGATGACGGCCAAACAAATTAGTTGCCATGCATCTGTTTTTACAGAGAAGCAACCGCACTGATTACTGACTTGTTACATAATATAAGACCTTGCCATGGTTCTTCCTACATTTAGACAATTTTGTAAATTCCATTACATCTGTGTCAGGATCACAGTGACAGCATTGTCATGTCAACATAGTCTCTGTGGGGTAGATGTGTTAACCAGTGTCTGATCATGGGGCTATTTCTCTTCCTGCTTCACCTCTTTATTGGGGCGAAGCAGGAAGCACTAGTGACAAGATGTATAACATCTTTTTTTGCTGAAGTGAGGGAGTAAAAGCTCACCCCTCCGGTGATCCCTGCTAGACCCCTCACAGCACATCAGTCTAGTGCTGATACATTGCCTCACCTTCTGGCAAGCCCAAATAGGCATGTACAAGATAACAATACCATTGCAAGATCTCCCCTGTGCAGCTTGGAGCGATCAGTCAATGGTGCAAAGGCACCTGCAGTTGTTGGAAAGGTCAGTCTCCCTAACCATTCATACATCTTAAGGTGCCCACACACTAGAACAATTTTTGTATAGATTGGCCAATTTTCGATAACTCTTTCGATATATCGATCACATTTTTAACGAAAATCGTCCGATGTGTGCTCCCGTGGATCTTTTGCTAAATCTTCTGATCTTACATGTTGCATAAAAGATCAGAAGATTTAGGATCCATAGGAATGCACATGGGATCTTAAATGAAATCTTTGGTAAAGATGTGCGCTTGCCTGAATTCTTTTGTCCTGGACGGACAAAAGATTTCAAGGTTATTTTATGCGCACATCTTAAGATCGCAGATCTTTCTAGTATGTGGGCACCTTTAAAGATGGTAACACTTATGGCACCCCTCTCATTGAACACGCGTCATGTGGGAAGGAACTTCGTCAGTGCACCTAATGTGGGCTGATACCACTTGTCCCCTATAACTGAGGAGCATACATCCAACACTGTGTCACGTAATGTGCCACTCCCTGGGCTCATATGAGCAAAGTTTATAAATGGGTCCCGTCATTATGTTATTGGGCTTAGCGACATGAACAGTTTAAAGGTTCTATCTAACAAAAATGATTCTGGTGCGGAGCTAGACAATGACTAACGCAACTTACATGACAAGTTATTGTAATCGGTGTCCTCATTTGGAATACTTATGACATTGACTTTCACCTTGCGTGGAGAATTTCATACATAGCTATTTTTGCTTTTGTGAACCAAGCCCAATGTCTTTGACTACAGAGGAACTTCTTATTTACATTCCCTTTTGGCTTTGAAATCATTCATTCCTCCTGCACTGAAGAGATTAATTGTTTTCCGTGGTTTCGGGTAGCTGAATTAAAAGTAGAACGAGTTTCACAACTGTTGCAAATCAGAAACAGGAAAAAGGTTGCTGATATCCCAGCCTTCCATATCCTCCTCAGCTGGGCAGGAAAGTACATGACATCAGTCTCCACTCCTGGCTCGTAGACAGAGCCAATTGGTGAAACAACCTATTTTGCAGAGCACTTCTGTTAATCTTAGGTAAATATAGCTATTATGTTGTATTTTTTAGCTTTTTTTGTGCTGCAAATAACTATTATGCACATAATAGTTCTTGTATTCACTAAACTGTGCTCAGTGTCTGAATTCAGCAATTTTGCTTTCCCTCTCTCAAATCACAACCTTATCACCTGCATGCTGTCCTCTAGTACTTCAAACTCAAAAATACTGAAATCCCTTAATCCACCCCAAGATCGCAGAAATATTAATGATATTAATTTTTAAGTACTCTTCTCCTCTCTGCAACAACAGCTTGCTCCTATTTCTGCATTCACTACTCCTGAGATGGCGGTATCACACCTAAACCTAACTCTCAAAACAGCCCTGGATGAAGTGTCTCCAGTTACCCACTACACTCCACGTAGGCCTAGATGGCAACCATGGCACATTCTAAATTATTTGCGTGTCATCCTTGCGCAGGGGCCATGCTAATCTTCTCTGTATCGTTCCAATTTTAGTATATGTGCTGCCGAAGCAGGCACGCACATTCTAAATTAACAAGACACCTACAAAATCTCTCACGCAAACTTGAGCGTAAATGGCGTAAATCTCACAGTCCAATGGATTTCTTTACATATAAGACTATCTACCAGTCCTATAGTTATGCCCTGGAAACTGCCAAACAAACATATTTCCAAACTCTCATTTCTGCTCAAGCTACTAATCCAAAACTTATTTTTAATACATTTAAATCCCTTCTCAACCCTCCCTCACCCAAGCCACCAGCCACTATCCATGCACAAGATCTTGCTTCCTACTTCAGGGATAAGATTGACAAGATCAGATATGAATTGGTATGCTCCAACTCAGTTGGTGATCTGCTCACCTGAGTCCTCTGACGCATTTACTTCATTTGATCCCACAAAGGAAGATGAAGTATCTGCACTTTTCTCTTCTTCCCACTCTACTACCTCTCCTCTTGACCCTATACCCTCACAAATAAGCAAATCTCTGTCTCCTGTGCTCATCCCAATCTTAACTAAAATCTGTAATCTCTCTCTACTAGTGTCTTTCCTTCATTGTTCAAACATGCAGTTATTACTAAAACAAAGGGGGTTTTACCCGCGCACTGTCCTCTGGTCGGTGCTAGCTGCGGCACTTGCCGTTTTGACCCAAACGGCTGTAGTAGACTGGTAGTTAAAGGTAGTTTGTGCTGCGCTGCGCTCCTTTTGTTTTGTGTGAGTAATTGATGACAGAGGTCGGGTTTTGTAAAAGAATAGATCACTTTACTGTGGATATGCAATACAAACCATTTGCTGTTCATATATTAATTTCATACATAAATGGCACAATGGATGCATCCATACATCGTATAAACATACATGTGTTGCAAAATTCCTCCACAGGCTGCAAAATCTGTGGGGGTTAGGTGCTGGTTCAGGTGTTATGGGTTGGGGTGGGCTCGGATGGTGGTGGGGTTCCTTGGGGTTCGGGGGGGGTACATTTTTGTGCTGCGTTCTTGGGATGAAGATGCGGTAATTCCTTTCTTGCCGGTGTTGCCTGGTATACTCACCTTACCCCGCTCCGGTGTCTTGTGCCTGGATGTTCTTCTCCTTCCTCCGCTCCGGCTGTCTCACCCTGTTGGCGGTGTTCCTCTTCAGCGGTGTTAGGTAGCTTCTGCTGTGTCTTCCGCGTCTTCCTTTCTAGGTCGCTTACGGATTACATGCTGATGCTGCGTAATGCTCAGGTGGCTGGTAGTTCAAGGTGATTGTGTGTATCTATTTCCAATGCGTTTCGGCCTTTGGGTGGGCCTTCTTCTAGGGAGTTACAGTCAGTGTCCACTTGTGCTTGATTTATAGCTGGTGGGTTTGTATTGTACGGCGTTTTCCTTCTGATTGGCTGGTTATTCTCCATGTTGATTGGTCCTGGGCTTCTGTCAATCATCGCTTGTGCTTTTGTGGTTGGCTGAGGGCTCTATTGGTGTAGAGGTCCTTTGTTACTGTCGGGGGTGGGTTGTAGCTGTTGTGGTCCTAGGGTTGATAGTTTAGGTGTCGACTCTGGGATGTGTCGATTCCAGGTTTCATGTGGCTGTGTGGATTTCTTCTTTCTTTGATTCCTGTGGTGTTTCAGTTGGTCTTGTTTGTGGTTCGTCTACGTCGTGTTGACTTGTTTCTGTGTCCGCTTTTTTATGTGTCGACTCCCCCCCCCCTTTATTTTTCTTCGAGGCTGGTGTGTGTTAGGGGATTATTGATATGCTTGGATTTCAGTTGGTGTCCCGGTGTTAGCGAGTGGTGGTCTTTGGTGCTCTGCTGCTTCTTTTTTAATTGTGTGATTAGTACCCTTGGTTTGTCATGGTGTGGTTGCTGTGCATCATCTTCTGGTTCCAACAATTGATTTGACTTCGTTGTCTAGATTCAGTCCTCTTGGATATAATGTTCTGAGTTCAATGTCCATGCAACAAACAATACATAGGAAGAACTCAAGACCCCTGAAGACCCGAATCTATGAACACATAAGAAACATTAGAAACGGCTTAGAAGATCACTACTTATCAACTCTCGAACCATCACCTTACACCCTCTCGCTCTCCCCCTAGCGCCCACCCATCAACTCCGCCTGTCTCTTCACCCCCTTTTGCCCCATCACCTCTCCCCGTCACCTGACCACGTTTCACCTCACTCCATCCTGTTGTCTCACCCATTTTTGCCCACCGTCACCTTTCCCCTCTCACCTCACCCCCACCCTCTTTTTGCCAACCATCACCTCATTACCCTCCCCTCACCATCTGTTACTCTCCACTTTCTCCCCATCACCTCATCCCCTCTCAGTGGTGCAGGACCTGTAATGGCGGTGCTGTAGCACATCAAATGCATTTTAAACTAGTTACGATGCAATCTAAATAAATAAGCACGGTGTGCATCACACCATGTATGGGCACATTTAGTATGGCTGGCTCCTACACTTTCATCCTGGCTCCTAGATTTTAAAAAAATTGTCAAGCCCTGCTGTAGAGTGTACATCAGGAAACAGGTCATTTTGAAATATGTTCTTGATACATTCTGCCATTGCTGGGTCCTGCATCGGCGTGCTAAATAGGTGAAGCAGGTTCTGCCAAGTAATGGAAACTATAGGAAAGTGATAGGAGTGATACATTTATCCCTCAGTATTGCATCTGGCCTTGTACTAGAACATGTTGGGCAATAGGACCTAGAGTCTGCATGGAAGATGCTACCTCCAACCTGATGTACACATATTGACTGTAACCAGATTATACAGTATATATCTTTAAAGATATGGATGATAATGATCGTTCATATTGTGTAGTGTGTACCCTCAGATATCAGTGTGCGCTCCTGTGCATTGATAAAATTGATGACCTCCATCGTCTGAACATGCATGTTCAGTGGTAGGGCAGGTGATGTCACGGAACGAAATCATTCAGTGTGTATGCTCTAGATCAGGGGTTCTCAAACTCGGTCCTCAGGACCCCACACAGTTCACGTCAATTGGCAGGTGTACAGGTGCATTCATTACTCATTGCCAAATTTTAAAAGATCTGCAAGTGTAGCTAATTATTTCACCTGTGATAGTGAGCCAGATGTACTAAGCTTGAAAAGTGATACAATGGAGAGTGATTGGGTCTACCATCTTCCTCCAGCGTCACTTATCTGGCAAGGTTTATGGACCCCATACAATACCAGCTTCAGGACGTTTAAATCCAGCTATCACAAGTGCCTCCAATAAGGACATTACTACGGGAATCCACACCAATAAGTATAACCCATATTCATTTATCAAGATATTATCATATATTTTCTATTTTAATTAATTACTTTTTTGTATTTTGTTCCATTATGCTTGTATGTAATTCTACTGTGTAAAAGATTTTTATACCTATTGAGTGGTTATAAATCCACCTGATATTATGCAATAAGCATATAAAATTCTACATTGTTTTTACATCCAACCATATTGATCCAATATTTGGCGCTCCTCCCTAGCAGGAGCTGCTTGACAAACCACCCTATTAGGCACCTGTTTACTCTTAGCCGTAAGGCTATCAGTTCACCCCTTGTACAATAGAGTGATAAACCACCAACCAATCTGCTCCTCACTGCCATGTCACAGGCTGAGTTTGAAAAATGACAGGTAGGATCTGATTGGTTGGTGGTTTATCACTCTCCATTTTATCACTTTGCAAGCTTAGTACTTCTGGCCCTCTGTGATGAGACTTGCAAAACATGAACTGAGGACCACGTTTGAGAACCTCTGCCCTGGATTGTTTATTTGAGAGCACTAATTACAACCACTTCTAACTTCTACATTATAACTACTGTGTTCTCTCCTCTAAAACTGTTAAACCCCTGTATTACTACTGTAATCCACTGTAACCAATAACTCTGTGTGGACTCTCTGATTGGCCTAGCAGTCACATTTCCTGTGTGCCCTGTTTTGGCCACCATCCCAACAGCGGTAACTGACACAAAGCAGTTAGCTGATACCTGGGCACTATAGCTTATTTTATCTCCCCAGCGAACAGCGCTGCCCCTCTATTGGAGAAAGTGTCAAATTGTCCCATCCTTACATGGCACAGAAGAAGAAAGTCCAAAATTGGGTGGCTATACTATAGCTGCTGACTGGTGAGGATATGTGCGTTCCTATACACGATCAATGGGAATTAGACCACAGATCTGCATCATGCTTTGCTTTCCTGTCCTTACAAACAGGGTTGCGTTTCAGCAAAATACATGATCAGACACGAGCATTGTACTATGGGGAGATGCACACCTCTTCCTGATGCTAAACTCGTCTCTCACTGGCATAACCAGTTGCACCAGAGATATGGGCGACAAGAAAGCCCTGGCCATTTTACCTAGCAACCCAGTATATGACTGGTCTAAAGTACAATTTTTTTTTTTTTATACTTTTTATTGAAAGAATTTTCCATAACAACAATTTTTTCTATAATCATGAGTATCAGTTATAAATAGACATATTATGCATTTTATATACTCCATAGACATATGTTGTACAATGTAATCGAATAGGAAATCATATTCATATTTCCAGGATTGATGTCACTAAACAAATAGGAAAGGTCAACTATAATCCTGTCAAAGAACTTATTGAGCTGAGTTCTATTCATATGAGTCAAAGTATCTCAGATTATTATGCAGCCAATATCAATCAATACTCATGTGATATCATTAATCCTACAACAATATTGAATCTAAAAATGGTAAATAAGATAAAGTAGGGGACATATAATGCAAAGACAGAGACAAAACATTAGACAAGACAGAATACATAGGGAGAACATTAGGTAAAAGGGGGGGGGGGGGGGTCAGGGAGGATTGTATAGCGGTTGGAATGCATGGTAATTTATATTTTCCCTTATGTAGGGATGACTTCTTTTCTAACATTATCCTTAATTCTAAGTACAAATGCCAGGCATCCAGTCACATATAATATAATGGTGCAGTTATTTCCAGCTGAAGGGGAAGAAGGGAGAGGAGGTGGAAGGTAGAAGGTACGTGGATAATAGGGGGAGGGGGGGGGGGGTGGGAGGAGGAGGACATTTCCATTGGTTAGAAGAACAATCCAAAAAGAGAAATATGCTGTGGTGTACATACTCTATATTATGCATGCATTCGGTCTAAAGTACTAGTTATCTATATAAACAAACCCTGCCCATGTACAGGGTAGGTATAATTCCGGAGATGATCATATCTCCTCAGTTTACAGCTATAAGTTTATATATAATACGGCTTGTATTCTACAAACATATTTTGTATATGTAAAGAAGATGGTCAACCCCCTTTGAGATTTCTAAATCAATATACACTAAATTACATTATTTTTTTAAGTGTCTTCTTTAATCAGCAGAAGAGACACATTAGTGAAACGGAAGCTTTCACCTTGTGGCTGTTTTGTTAGTGGAGATATGGTGTTATAGAACCGGCTCTTGTGGTTTGTGGTGAATGAATAATGGTCGGTCACGAGAACAGCTTAGTGCCCTCCAGCAGTAATTACTTGCACTTCCATATACTGTTAGTAGATCATTAGCAGTACATAATGCTGTGTATGTGTGTGTGTATATATATATATATTTGACACTTCAAAAAAGGTGTTGGAGGATTCACTTGTGTATACTCTATTCTGGTATTAATTCCTCCCCTTTTTTCAAGTGCCCTGTCTCTTTCGAGGGCCCTTACTAAAGGTTCATCGCCATCGGATTTCTCCAATATTTTAAAGAAATAATAAAAGATTCTGGTATTGGTCTTAGACCTAGCATACCGCATATTCTTGTGTACCCCTGAGGAAGTCTCTTCGGAGACGAAACGCGTCGGGTTTTTCCATGCGGTTCCAAAGAATCCTAATCTGCAAATGCTTCATTTATGTGTTTTAAATAAATGTTATTGAGAATGCTTTACATACATACAGAAAGAGAAAGGAGATGGTCTCTCTCCTACTTTAGGACAACTGCCCCCGGTGCCCTTCTGGAGTAAATGGATAGGGTTCGGCTGTATACAAAGCAGAGGCACTCTTTGTCTTTGAAAAAGCAAACTTTAGTGAAGAACTGGTGTCTGACGTTTCGGGGTTTGCAGACCCCTTTTTCAAGGTGTACAAGTGTAACATTGTGCAAACATACCTTATATACCATGGGGACAGTGTGAGTGCTTCTTCCCTGTCGTGCCGCTGGCAGGCGTGTGACCAGCCAATCAGAGAGGGGAACACGTGGTGGCGAGAGGGCGAAGTTATCGGGTGAGACGATGTTTAGCAGGTGAGGGGACTGGGGGCTCTGTATATACACCAGGTCACAGTGATGATGCTTTCACACTGCAAACCTGCTTTAGACCAGGTATTTACATGCGGTGTGAAAGGGGTTAAACTTGTTCTGACCCGTTTTAAATACCTGGTCTAAGCAGGTTTTGCGGTGTGAAAGCAGCATAATCTTCACAAAGTGATAAAATGGAGAGTGATAAACAACCAGCCAATCAGCTCCCACCTGCCATGTCACAGGCTGGGTTTAAAAAATTTCAGGCAGGAGCTGATTGGTTGGTTGTTTATCACTCTCCATTTTATCACTATTTGAAGCTTAGTGCATCTGGCCCTATATCTTGTAGGACTATTGTTGTGCAAGTTTTGAGATGGTCATTTAAGCACCAAATGGTCTATGGGCAGAACATACTGTATGTATACCACTCTCATTCAGCAGTGTGCCTGAAGTTGCAGAACAATGAGCCGACAGTAATTCAGACCTGATCACAGAGCACATATTGTTTGCAAATGGACAAAACCATGTGCACTGCAGGTGGGGCAGATGTAACATGTGCAGAGAGAGTTAGATTTGGATGGGGTTCAAACTGAAATTGCAGTGTCAATATAAGGCAGCCAGTATTTACCCTGCACACAAACAAAATAACTTCCCCAAATCTAACTCTGCACATACATGTATTACATTTGCCCCGCCTGCAGTGCAGCATGGTTTTGACAATTTGAAAACAAAATGTGCCCCCATCAGGTTTGTGTTAGTCTCTACCATATAGAACCTCTTTTCCAGGGAGGCAGAGGAGGATGAAATTAGCTGGGCATACATTATTGTACGTGTTATTTTTAATGCACTTAGCATGCAATGAAGTGTGCCTACATTTGTGTGCACTTTTCAAATTCATTTTGTGTTGGAAGCAGGCACACTACACACAAAAACCACACATACCAAATTTACACACGTGTGTTAATACAGATGCTTTTCAGGATGTGTCAAGCGCTTAAACAGATGTATTTGTGCATCAGGTATAGAAAGTGTGTATGCTCACACCCCCCAGTAGCGTGGAAATTTGGTTTGTCAGTGTTAGCAGGAAATGCAGTCTCAACTCTATGTGTACACAATATGATAATGACGTCTCACGTACGCACGAGAGAGTGAAACTTTTTTCCATATAAAATGTAGTTTAATACATATTAAATTAAATATGATATTTATTTATTTGTTTTTATCTTGCATTTTTCTTGACAGTAATGAATGACACTTTTGCATGTACAATGCTATTATTTATCTTTATTACACATAGGGGGAAATTTACTAAAGGAAATTTGTAAAAAATAGGTGTATTTGTATCCAGAAATACACTTATTTTTTACATTTACTATCCCGAAAATACGGCAATTCATATTCGTATTGATAGCCCATCAATACGACTACGAATTGCCGTATTTTCGGGATACTAAATGTAAAAAATAAGTGTATTTCTGGATACAAATACACCTATATTTTTACAAATTTCCTTTAGTAAATTTCCCCCATACTGTTGTAACCATTCTTTAATGCCTAAATGTGTACACAGACTATGGCCCTTATTCTGATCGGTGCGGCCGGATCCGAATATGCGGCCAGGACCGTGCGTCCGAAACCCCGCCTTCCATACGGATCGCCAACTCCGTCCGTACGCGGTAAGAAGCTGTCGGAGCGGACCGCATGTGTATTTGTCATGGAATACGCCTCCTCCATCTCAGGGAACCTCCCCCATCATTCGATCGTCGCAGACCATCGAATGCAGGACCGAGTGGTCCACCAGCTCCCGCAACCTCAGACCACACGGGCATTTCTCCGTGCAAAAGCAGGGATCTGGGCGGGCAGCTGACATCCGGCGATGTCATATGTCCGCCCCCTACATGTGCGTCACGACTGCATTACCATACGTACGCCCAGCGTTTGCATGGGAACGCCCATGAAACGCGGGGCGTATGCATATGGTAATGAGCCCAAATAGCCCTTCACGCCCCTCTCCACCCCCTGTTCGGAGTGTTCACATTTCATGCGGAATTTGGCCGTACGCCCCGCTCGCACATGCGCAGAGACGCCTCTACACATGCGCAGACACAAAACATCGGTGGCACGAACGCACGCGGATATTACCGCAACAACCAGAATAAGGGCCTATATCTTGTAACTTTTATACTTTGCCTCAATAAAGGAAAGTTTTGAAAAAAAAAATTAAATACGATCTTAAATAGTTTTTTTCTTTTAAATTTCCAGTTGAAATCTGCAGAAAACTGATTTAAAATAAAATAGATAATACACATATATAGATGTGACAAACTATACCTCCATCCACCCTGATTGCAGCAGTACAGTCCAGCTTTTTCGGCACTACAGTATCCCACCCTTGGGTCCCCTGGGAGGGGTGATGTTGGGGGAGCCATAAGAATGGGAAACACATTTATAAGCACATTATACAAAGGGAGGGAATACCATAAGAATGTCATAATAAGCCACTCCTATTGTAACTTAAATACATATTCATACAAAGGGCCTGAGGCGGAGCTGGAGGAAAGCAAATGCTTCTTCATTGTGTGGAAAAATGTGTTTATCTGCTGTATGCAGTCAGGCCCGCCGACAGGGGGGGGGGGGGGGGGTGTCTGTGGGGTCTGGAGTCCTCTCTCTCTCTCCTTTCCCTCTCTCTCTCCTTTCCCTCTCTCTCTCCTTTCCCTCTCTCTCTCCTTTCCCTCTCTCTCTCCTTTCCCTCTCTCTCTCCTTTCCCTCTCTCTCTCCTTTCCCTCTCTCTCTCTCTCCTTTCCCTCTCTCTCTCCTTTCCCTCTTTCTCTCTCTCCTTTCCCTCTTTCTCTTCTGTTTCTCACTGTCACACACTCACCAATTTCCCCTATTCATTCTCTCTCACCCTCCTCTTCCATTTCAACCTATTTCCTTCTCTATCTCTCTCACACTCACTTACATACATACATACATACATACATATATATACAGGGAGGGCCCTGTCTTTTTTTGACAGTTCCGGGCCCCATTATTTCTGATGGCAGCGCTGTACGCAGTTACTTCTGTGTGTACAGAGAACACATTTTGGAAAAACATGCACCATATTTACCACAAAGAAGTAAATTTACCACAGTGTGTGTTTTGTATCTCTCATTTCCATATGTTTCATTACATACTCTATTTTGATGGCATATGGCGTGGTGAGATAACTGCACTCTGGAATAATAACGCAATATCTGTATGTAACACAGAACATAAGGGAATATAGAATATGGAGGGGCGTGACCTAAGGAAGAGGGTGACTTGTGGTCCACCCCCATTTTTGTCACAGTGGGGGCATGCCTGGAGCACTACTATACACAGGGCCACACTACACTTTTTAGACTTTTATTAAGGTGCAAGTTAAAATGTTCAATATTGGCATACTATACATGGCCAAAATATGTGCAGCCAGTCATTGCTATGAATCGAACACAACAACCCGATGTTCGCTCTGTCAGAGTTACAGCATTCCTCTGTGGAGAGAGGAGAACCTTCCAGAAGGACAACCATCTCTGCAGCAATCCACCAATCAGACCTGTATGGTAGATTGGCCAGATGGAAGCCACTTCTTAGTAAAAAGCACATAGCAGCCCACCTGGAGTTTGCCAAATGCACCTGAAGGACTCTCAGACCATGAGAAACAAAATTCTCTGGTCTGATGAGACAAAGATTAAACTATTTGACATGAATGCCAGGCATCATGTTTTGAGGAAACCAAGCACCGCTGATCCCCAGGCCAATACCACCCTAACGTGAAGCAAGGTGGTGGCAGCATCATGCTGTGGGGATGTTTTTCAGCGCGGGAACTGGGAGATTAGTCAGGATAGAGGGAAAGATGAATGCAGCAATGTACAGAGACACCCTAGATGAAAACCTTCTCCAGAGCGCTCTTGAACTCGGACTCTTTATCTTTCAGCAGGACATTTACCCTAAGCACACAACTTAGATATCAAAGGAGTGGCTTCAGAACAACTTTGTGAATGTCCTTGAGTGGCCCAGCTAGAGCCAAGAATTGAATCCGATCTCTGGAAAGATCTGAAAATGGCTGTGCACCAACGCTTCCCATCCAGACTGATGGAGCTTGAGGGGTGCTGCAGAGAAGAATGGGCAAAATTGCCCAAAGATAGATGTGCCAAACTAGTGGCATCATATTCAGAAAGATTTGAGGCTGTAGTTGTTGCCAAAGGTGCATCAACACCATATTAAGCAAAGGCTGGGAATACTTACTGTATGTACATGTGATTTTTTTTATTTTTTAATAAATTTGCAAAAAAAATACTTTCCTTATGCACTGTGTGTGTGTGTGTATTTACAACTATTGTTCAAATCCATTATTTAAAGCAAAAAGAGTAGTTGGAAGATTGTATCAAACTAAGACCTGAAATGGCCACTTCAGGTACCCAAAAACTTAACAGATTGGATGAATGTGATCTGAACAGTAGGAATAAGCCACCTTGGCATTACCACTATTTTTACCAACAGTAATACATCCTTTCCTGGCCTGTAAGGCCCAGGCAGGTACTCCCCACCTTCTCTACATGCCTGCAGTTCATAGTTGCCAACATGTTCGCAGAGTTTTCTAAAGAGCTTTGCTGCCTAGCAGATGTTTCAAAGCATGTTCTAGTCGCAGCTAAAGGTCCCACTGCATAGCGGTGGTGGTATTGGGAACAAAGCGAAAGTTCTCTTTGCAACTCCAAAACTCCTTTCCTAGGGAAGCAGGGAAGCACACGGAATCTGTGTTGTTATTATTATTATTATTATTATTATTTATTTTTTCATTTTAAATACTATTATGTAATCAATATTAGGTGTACGTTATAAGCAAACAGGAGAAGAATGGTAACTGAGAATTGTATCAAGTATGCATAATAAAAGTGGGGCAAAAAGTATTTGTTCAGCCACCGATTGTGCAAGTTGACCCATTTAAAAAGATGTGCATTCTACTTCACATGTGATGTTGCTATGGGCAACCAATCAGATCCTGTCTACTATCTTCTAGAGGGTGCTAAATAAATAAGAAGTACATTCTGATTGGTTGCCCATAGCAACATCACATGTGAAGTAGAATACACATATTTGTAAATTTCCCCCTGAATGTGGAAAAAAAGAAAGAAAAGGAAATCACATTGTATGATTTTTAAACAATTTATGGTACTTGTTTCCTAGCACGGCCACTCCGATTTACATCGGGGTGGTCGTGTCGGAAAAATCGGGTCGATCGCATCGCATGCGAATTGGTCGCATGCGATGCGATCGACGCGACCGACCGATTTTGGACCCGATTTTTTTTTTGGAATGAAATGTAAATCGGGTCCCTGGGACCCGATTTTACATTGGATTCAATGTAAAATATTCCCAACCCCCCCAAATTTAACGGCGTACACTGCACCCCACGATAGATGCCAACCCGAAGCGTGGCGAGCGCAGCGAGCCCGCGAGGGGCGGCGGTGCGCGTCCTCCGACCTTTTCATTCCCCTACTATCCACGTCGGCGTGGAGTTGAGAATAGAATAGTGTGGCGAGCGCAGCGAGCCACCGAGCCCGAAGCGTGGCGAGCGGACGCGTATACCTGTGAAGTTATACGCGTCCCCTCGCGGGGCTCGCTGCGCTCGCCACGCTTCGGGCTCGGTGGCCGACGCGATGCCCCCGATATTTTGTCCTAGCCGGCCAAATGGACCTGATTTCAAAGGAAATCGGGTCCATCGTATGGATCGTGTACCTTAACTTAAAGGTACACGATCCATACGATTGTGGCCGTGCTATTTGTATATTCTTGTGGAAAATAAATATTGGATACCTACCAACCAGCAAGATTTCTCATAGACATGTTACTACTTCTTTAAGATGCTCTTCTATACTCCACTCGTTGCCTGTATAAATGGCACCTGTTTGAACTCATTATCTGTATAAAAGATACCTGTCCATATCCTCAAACAGTCAGACTGCAACCTATCTACCATGGCCAAGACCAGAGAGCTGTCTAAGGGCACCAGGGACAAAACTGTAGAGCTGCACAAGGCAGGGATGCGTTACTCGACAGTATGCAAGCAGCTTGGTGAGAAGAGATCAACTGTTTAAAAAGAAATGGAAGAAATACAAGATCACTTGCAACCTCCCTTGACCTAGGGCTCCAGGCAAGATCTCACCTCGTGGTGTATCAATGATCTTGAGAACAATGAGGAATCAGCCCAGAACTACGCTGGGGGGATCTGGTCAAAGACCTCAAGAGAGCTGGGACCACAGTCACAAAAGGTTACCATTAATAACACACTATATTCTCATTGATTCAAATCATGCAGTACCTGAACATGGATCGTGGCTGGGTCTTCCAGCTTGACCATGACCCCATACACACCGCCCGGTAAGAAGCATTTCAAGGACCTGGAGTGGCCTAGCCTAGGCCTAGTCTCCAGACCTCAACCCAATCGAAAACCTGAGTTGAAAGTCTGTGTTGCCCGGCAACAGCCCCAAAACATGACAGATATAGAGAATATCTGCATGGAAGAGTGGGCTAAACTACCTGCTCCAGTGTGTGCAAACCTGGTCAAGAACTACTGGAAACGTTTGTTCTCTGGAATTGCCAACTGAGGTTATATTACAAACTATTGAGTTAAACTTTTTTGATTTGTCCAAAGAGTATTCAAATAAATTGTTTCAAAAACATACAATGGCACAACTTTGGAAACAGGCAGGTCCCCCTTTGATCCTGAAAGTGATCCATAAAACCCATTATCACTTCATTATGGAAACGGAATTCATACCATACACCAGCTCGGCATCCTCACCAATAGTCCAGTGGGCTTACTGGCACACATATGTCACCGAGGTTGAAGGAGCTCATTGCTTCCCGACCCCTCCAGAGTAAGCCCTCTACAATTTAGTCTCAACGAGAAAGAAACTACCTCCTCAACATCTATCACTACCCCTGACGATACATAATCCGAGCTGTTTAAACTGTATTGATCCCATTCAATTGCTGCTTATATTGCTTGATATGATTATTTACACTTGTGTGACCACCTCTTCCTCTTGGTTTTGTTTCCCTACTTCTTTTTTCTGTACCCCATTTCTATGAAAATTTTCAATAAAAATGTATTGATGTTAAAAAAAAAAATGAATGATCTGTTTGATGGGCACAATTTTTTAGTCTGTTAAATTATCTATATTCTATTTGTTTTTGTAGAGTACATGGGCCAGATGTATCAAGCATCAAAAGTGATAAAGAGAAGAGTGATTAACAGCCAGCCAATCAGCTCCTTTCTGTTATTTTTCAGGCCCAGTCTATAACATGACAGGTAGATGGTGATTGGCTGGCTGTTTATCACTCTCCACTGTATCACTTTTTGAAGTTGGATACATCTGGACCCATGTAAGACGTGCTCTTTTGGCATGAATGATGACTTTTTGTGTGTTCTTCAGTATTTAATACATTTTTCCACCCACACACAGTGAAGGTAGCCTACACATTGGCATGCATCCAGGATGGGTATTTCACAATTGGAAACAACCTGATGAGTTCTTTATATTTAACAGGCACACACTGACCAAGGGCTGTTCCCGAAATACCATGAAATGCTGTTTGCCAAGAGTGAGACCATGCTTTGAATCCCAAAAGAATTAATTTGCTTGCATAGTGAACATATAATCTAGATTAAAGTATGTAGACACACCCATACATTCCATTAAATGTGAAATTTACAGATCATTCTCCAGCAGGATTCCAGTGCAGTGAGATTCTCTGTTTCATGCTAGAATGTGGATTTATAGTATGTTTGGCATACAGATATTTTTAATTTTGTTTTGTTTCTAGGCTGGAATGGAAAGATCAACTTTTACATTGTGTTTGGATTGGCAAATAGGTACTGGATTATGCTAACATGGGATAGTAAATACTGTTCATCCTAGCACCCTGTGCCTTTCCAAACCTATGCAGTTCCTCTATTCTTCCTGAGGTGTCGCTGTCTGCTTTAGTTCTTTTAGTACAGTCTGGTCTGTATTGAGATACAGGCCGCAATGCGATAGACTCCACAGCAGAAAATGGCCCAATTGACCCGATTTCACATAGGGAACAATGTTAAATGGCCCACAGACCCCAAATAGCCACCCTGAAGTGTGAAATGGCCCCCCCAATTGTTAACGCCACCCCATGATCAACGTCAACCCGAAGCGTGGTGAGCGCAGCGAGGCCGCGAGGGGCGGCGGTACGCATCCTCCGACCTTTTCATACCCCCACTATCCACGTCGGCGTGGAGTTGAGAATAGAAAGTGTGGCGAGCGCAGCGAGCCACCGTGCCCGAAGCGTGGCGAGCGCATGCGGATACCTGTGAAGCCCGCGATGGGACGCGTATAGCTGTGAAGGTATCCGCGTCCCCTCGCGGGGCACGCTGCGCTCGCCACGCTTCGGGCTCGGTGGCTCGCTGCGCTCTCCACACTTTCTATTCTCAGCTCCACGCTGACATGGATAGTGGGGGTATGAAAAGGTCGGAGGACGCGTACCGCCGACCCTCGCCACGCTTCGGGTTGACGTTGATCATGGGGTGGCGTTAACAATTGGGGGGGGCCATTTCACACTTCAGGGTGGCTATTTGGGGTCTGTGGGCCATTTAACATTGTTCCCTATGTGAAATCGGGTCAATTGGTCCATTTAACATTGTTCCCTGTGTAAAATCGCGGTAATCGCTGATTTTTTAGCCGCATGCGATGCGACCAACGCGATTTTTTTCCTTGCGATGCCTAAGATCAATATCGTGGGCGCCGTTTTAGGAAACAAGTACCGTCAAATGTTCTTGCACAGTAAAGTTTAGGAGCTTTTCAACAAAATGCTGGAATTACTCCAAAAATACTTGCCAAGCCAGCTTAGAGATACTCCGCTGCCCTGATAATATTTACTGCTTTGTTGGATCCACTCACACATGCACAATGGGCTTGATCAAAAGAAAGAAACAAACCTTCCACAGAATTAAAAAAAAATATTTATTCTCTCTCTCACTCTCTCTCTCTCTCTCGCTCTCCCTTCGCTCTCTCGATCGATAGATATTTAACATTAATTAATTTTGCACTATAGTACTTCCAAGAAATGATGTGCAGGAATGGTATTCCTGCATATGGTAATGGTAAGTATTCTGTGAGCAGGTAGTCAGAATAGACCCAGAGTCCTATATGTTAAGGTCCTGATTCAGAATTGAACGCAGCAGTGTTTATTGGTGGTCACATGGCTGCAACTTCATAAAAATGCAGCTACAGACTTCTTACCTTGTGTACATTCATGCATTCATATGTGCAAGGCCACTTTCATTGTCTGCGCGTGCAGTCATACCAAAATACATCTGTTGCACCTTTCAAACTTACACCAGCAGGTGCTGTTTGTCCGTCCAAGATGGCCTCCTGTGTGAGCCTAGAAAATCTTTACACAACAATAACACTCCCATAACACATCCACTGGACAGAGCATTTTTGTGTGCGGTTGTAGGCTCCTCCTAGTGACCGCCCAGGAATGCCAAACACTTTCCCCCCCTTATGCTGCTTTCACACCGCATGAACAGCATTGACCCAGTAATTTAAAACGTTTTTAAAAATGGGTCAGACAGCCTTAACCCCTTTCACACCGCATATCTTAAACGGTATATTACCTGTTTAAGTGCGGTCTGAAAGGGGTATTATCGTTTCAATACTGGTAGGATCCTGCTTTTTAACCATTTTGAATTATCGGTTTTATTGAACCGGTAAGTTCAAAACGGACCTTTCACATCAACATATTACCGGTTCGAAACGGTAAAAAACTGGCATTTTACCCGGTAATAAGTGCGGTCTGAAAGGGGTATTAGTGCTTTTGTCAGGGCCAGCTTTCCAGGATCCCTTGACTTTAGCTCCTTTCAGCAGGGACAAACTGATACCACTGGAGCTTCCGTTGGGGAGCAGATATAAAATACAGTCCATCTGCTCTGATTGGAAATTACTCACAATCATAGCGGCCAGGCAACATTCATTACTTGCCTCCCAGCCAGCAGCCAAGCAGTTAATGTATGTTAGCATTATGTGTGCTGTATGGCTGGAGCTATCACAGTGCTGACAACCATTCATTGTATGGAAGCATACGGAGAAAAGGCATGGGACCGCAATTTACATTGGTTTATGGGTTTTTTTTCCTGTGAATTGGTGATATGTGCCACATTGAAGAAATATATAGAAGTTAATACAGAGTGATACAGTACATTTACCTTGTATTAATAAGAAAACTGCATTCACATGAGAATTTTGTGTTAGAAATACTCTGTACAAGTCAATCAACCAACACTGATACTGAAGGGGTAAGAGCCAGCACATTGGTGTAAATTCCAGACCTTTCTAACCTTTCGTAACTACCATAGGTGCAAGGGGTACAGCTGCTATGGGGCCCAGTGCTGAAGGGGGCCCATTTTTACTGTCTAAGTAATATGTTTTACATACATGTATCACCAGCAGTTGCTAACTAGGGGGCCCTTAAAAACTTTTGCTATGGGGCCTACGAATATCTAGTTACGCCTCTGCCTGAAATATATACAGGTAATGCACCACTATTGCATTGCCAGTAGTGTCAAAAACAGACCACTGTTATTTAGAATCTAGCATCATCATCACTTCAACTGAGTCAATGTACCTAATAGCACATCCGTTGTATATTAACTGGGGTGATTTTAATGGTCGGCACAGATAAAATGCCAGCCCTAAAACAACCGACTACAGAGGTGTATATTTATTTTCTTTCGTGTGCTTTTCTTACATATATAAGTATATAAAAGACTCTAAATTTGCAAATGTTTTTGTTTTTCTAGCTGGCTCTAATAAGGAGTAATGGATCCCCATTATGATGGTGTAAAATACAGACAGCAAGATCGTGGGGTTCTCATCCGGCACACTGACGAAAAAAAAAGAAAATTGAGAAATTCCCAAAATGTTAAAGATGGCACCTATGGTGTAAGCATCAGGGTCCAGGGAATAGATGGACATCCTTTTGTTGTCTTAAATAATAAAGAAGGATGCTTACCCCAGAATATTCCCAATCCTGAAACAGATCGTCTTTCAGTAAGCAATTCCGAACTGAAATCAAAGAATAAACAAAATTCCCTAATGGATGATGATGATGATGATTTTCCAGAAAATCCATATAAACAAACTTTTAAAACATCAAATAAAGTGCACTATATATCTTCCGGGAATGGTACCTCTGACAATACAGAAGAACTCCTAAAAACAAATCTGTTCAATTTTCAAAGAAATCCTGAACTTTTGAAACCATATGATCCAAATGAAGAAGGCTTGAATGCAGACCATTATCATTCCTCCACAAATAGTATAGGTGTAGTGTCTACTGAAGAAGACAATAAGAAAGAATATAAGTGTTCAAGGTCTTTCCAAAAAGATCCTTTTGTTAGAAATGTAAGCAAAAATTTGGTGGATTCAGTAAAATTTGATAAGGGTATATCTACCAAGAAGGAAGACCAAATCAACACAAGTATCTTAAGCAATACTAGTGATAATTATGCTTCAGAGTCTTTTTCATCCAGTAATGGATCCCCATATAGTGGCAATCCTACAGTTCTTGTAGAGTCCAGAAAGGCCAGACCTGATGTTCTTCCATTCAGAAGGCAGGATTCTGCAGGACCAGTTCTTGAGGGCTCTCGGTCACGTAGGTCATCAGGTTCATCGACAACAGCAACCTCTGGTCATTCCTTACATAAATTTTGGCTAGAGGAACAAGAAGATGCTATTTATGCTGATAATGTAAACCGGCATGAAAATCGGCGGTATATTCCATTTATACCTGGAACAGGTCGCGATATTGACACTGGGTGTATTCCTGGAGTGGATGAGTTGATAGAAAAATTTGATACAAATGTCCCTGTGCAAAGAAGAGGCAGATCAGCTAAACGTAATAGAATTAATCCAGAAGATAGAAAGAGGGCGAGAAGTGTGGATAGTGCACTACCATTCGGTCTTCAAGGTAATACAGATTACTTAAATGAGTTTAGCAGAAATTTAGGGAAGTCAAATGAACACTTATTACAACCATCAAAGATCTGCCAGCAGAAACCACACACCCAAAACTATAAACTACCCTTCCAGAGGCAACACACCACTGAAAGACTTACCATCCAAGCTTCACCACCAGAGGTTGTCCAGCAACAAAACTACAAATCTCTTCAGTATATCAAAGATACAAAAAATAGGGTTACCTCCTTTGATGAAACAGATTCTGCCACACTGCCAAGTCAATGCAAGATAAATGGAGACCAAAAAACAATGAAGTCTTCTCTAAAGGTAGAGAGCCGCGTTACTCTATCTTCTGACCAGGGAAATAGGAAGGTTACTGCTAATACACATGCTTCAGGTCAAAGTGCACAGGTCAGTACTACTGGTTACGTTTGATAGGTAATTGACTGTATTTTATGTCTGCAATTTGACTTCAATGTTGTTTATCAACACAGCATACATATTTATATGGGGAATGTACAATTAAAGCTACAGTAATAAATATTTTTTTTCAAAGGTAGAAAAAAAATATGCTGCATTAAAATCAAACAATGGGGATGATAGTTTTATTATATTCAATTAATTTGAAAACTAGTTTCATATGATAAATGGTTCTTAAGCAAATTTTCTCCCAACTGCCATCTGCCATCTTTCAACCACATGATAGTTAGGAACTGGTTGGCTAGAGCACCATTTATCATAAGCAAACTTGTTGCGTATGATAAAACTTGTTGATAAATCAGCCCCAATATTTTCATGTTGCTCCCATAATAAAAAAATAATAAAAAACAATATATAGTTATTTCCCTTCTATTCCACAAATACATTTATATGCCCGTATAGCCAAATAATACATTTTATTCTGCCCCGTAATCAAATAATATATTAGCTGCTTTATAGTTATTGACCCCATAATTAATAAGGTCATATTGACTGCTACTCAATGCATGTTCTTCTCAAACCATTTGTTGTATTTCTTGCTAGAACCGTGCCTAAAATATCAGCCTCTTTTTCTGATGGTTTTTCAAAATCTGCGCTGATTTAAGAAGCTTGCAGCAGCTTAGCATGTGTATGTCATTTTTAGCAATGCAAATGCAGGAGGAGGTGCATACCACCCCCTGTCTGCATTTGCACTCGCAGTTGAAGAGGTTGCATGCCCTTCTGCGACTGCACCTTGAATAAGTCTCACCATACTCGGCTTGGCGGCTTGCAAAGCCAAAGAAATTGCACCTCGCAGGCAGTCCTTGACCTGGCCACTCCTGGAAAAGTTGGGTGACACGCCCCAGTTTCCAAAAATGGTGACCACCCAAGCCCTCGCCAACTGCCTGTTGATCATGCAGAGGCAATCACATCCCTACTCTCTGGAAACTGTGCTACGGATTGCATAAACGATCCATTGTGAATGACGGCCATAATGCTGCTATCTCACTCTTCTTAAGGTGCCCATACACAGTGCAATGATTGCACCCATTATGGGCTGGATTGCATGCGATGCGATCCTCGGACATTACAAAAAGTATGTGCAGCACATACTTTTTGTACTGTGCGATGTGATGCCCTCGGGAGTGCGCATCGCGTTGCATTGCATTGCGATAGAACTGTGTATGGGCACCTATACTCCTACTGTATGGGCACCAGCGCACAAAAGAAGCATTTTGTAATTTAATAGAGAATGCAAAGGAGGTAACTACAGTACAATTAATAACGGTGCAGTGGTATTTGACTATGAGGATTTTTTTTAGCTAGATTGCTGGAAAGAATCCATTTATAACTTAACATTTAATGCATTCATGGCCATTACTGAACAGTATTTTGAATCCTGCTCAGAATGCTGTCCCTGCTGAGGAGACAAGGTCACCCTTTGCAATGTGAAGGAATGTAATTTCAAATCTGGTATAAAACTAGTTCTCTGGTATAAAACTAGTACAAAAGAGCTGGAGCTTTTCTATCTAACCTTAGAGAAGATGGCTATGGACTTAAATAAACATATATGATACTGTAGTTGGTTTATTGATCCAGAGAAGTTTCAGAACAGTAGGTTCAGAAAGATTAGGGAGATTTTATTTGCAAGCTCTTGGGTAAATATTGCATTTTGTTTTATTATTTTATAATGTTATTTTAATCCACATTGTGGCCATTTTGAGGATAAAAGATAAAACGTGTTGGTCCGGTCTCTGTTTCCCCCCAGCCATATAATACTAAATTGTATATAGTGCCTTTTTACACAGTACCCCCTTTGGGACCTGAGATACATTAAAAAAAAGTTTTCCTGGCTCAGTGGACTAAACACAGAACAAAACACAAGGACAAGATGGCTCCTTTCCAGCAGCGAAGCTTGGCCACCTAACAGGCAATAACATCATGAGCCTCACAGTTCCCTTTCACAACGAACTTTGATAAACTTGGCCGTTTAAAGAAACCCTGAGTTACTGCTGTGACCCCAATCATTTTAATAAATGCCTTGTCAATCTCATTAATCTGCCTTCTGTACCCCCTCTAACGGACTACAGCAAAGCAATCTCCAAGGCAGATCTATGGTTCCGTTTTATAGGTCATTATACTGCGATTATAACTATAAAAGTGGATTACAAGCAGGAAAAAGAATATTTAGCTGCCAACTTTTCATTTCATATATATGGGGACTTGTTAATTAGCCATTGTATTATTGTAGTTGCGGACACAGCTTGGTTATATTATTGTGTATTAACCTTACAGGGTGCTTAATAAGGAGGTAGTATTTCCATCGTCTTGGCTTTGTCATTATTTTGCCATTTTTTAATGGCACATGTGGAATAACATTTTACTTTATTAAAAGCAACTCTATCTATCTATCTATCAATCAATCTATCTATCTATAATATATATATATACATGGCATTTGATATAGGCAAGGTACCTTGGCCAAAAATCATGGTGTTCTGATACAGTACTAATTGTCAGTCCTTTCTCTTATCTGTACATTTTTTATGTACACAAGAGGGTGGGGAACTGAAGGTGTTTCCTGACTACAAGAAGCTTTTGTTCCAGCCAGAATGAGTTCACCCAGTGCCTGTTATGTGCAGATGTTGAATGGGTTAATGTATCTTTCAGTGCTTTTTTCCCCCTCAATATGTGACTGCAAGGATCAAGACATAACTGAAAGACTGACTCCATTCCTGTCGAGGAGCCAGGAGGGCTCTGCTAATGGAAACTGGCTCATAACTGCTGCTGATCCACGGGGTTCTACGCATATATGCAATTTAAGCTAATCTAATGAAAGTTAATCTTCCTTTGGCAAAAAAAAGAAACAAAAAACATTGATTGATTTTTGTAGTCCCTACAGTGTTTAGAAGCATCGTTTTAATGCATGGATAATTGTTTGTTGAGTTCCATATAGGTTATGGATGCAGTAGAAAAGCAGTAACATTGTATTTAAGAGCTTGCGACATTTACTCCTTACCAAATAAAATGAGACGGTAACATTTATTTAGCGATAGATATATATGTGTCCTAGGGAGCTAATCAGAGGGCAACTGTTGAATTAGTGAGATTTTGTGTTCCCGGCAGTGAGTGACTGTAGTAAGCCAATGGTGGACACTGAGCACTTGAAGCTAGGAAGTCTCGGGTAGCTGTTGCACATAAGCAGGAAGTCAGGAGCAAATTAAGGTCTTCTAGCTGGTGTTAACTGAGGAATTGGCAACTACCCAAGACAGAGGCACAGAGACTAAACTTGAAGGTGGTCTTTTTTCTGTGCCAGACAGTCAGGGTGCAAAACCTCTACTTTGATTTCCCTTTTGAACTAGAGAGATATAGTAGCAAAGCTGAGGATGAGGTTACAGATAGTAGACTGATGTTCAAAGTAGACTAGAACCGATGATGGGACTAGAACCGATTATGTGGACTATCAGACTCTAATTGATGATTTGTACTGTGGAATTGGAACCAATGATGTTGGGCTATTTGGCCTGGAACCGATGGCGCTGGATTATTTATATGAGTTTATCAGCTGGGACAGATGGAGCAGAGTAGACTAAATCCAATGAATCAGAATAGAGGACTGGGTCAGATAAAACAAGGTGTCGGCTGAAACCAATGGAGCAGGGTATTGACTGGAACCGATGGAGCAGGCCAAGTACATCCACATGCTGCAGGAGTTCAAAATCTGTAGCCTTAGGATGTAGTGACGTTACTCAAGGCATCTACAGTCTGCCTGAGCAGGATATACCCCTGAGGTGCGGTGATTGCAGGATTAAGTCAGATGACCGTTGCAGTGCCTGGAACTGGAGAACTGAGAATTGATCATATGAATGAGGTGAATACTTCTGAGGCTGTTTGCTAGACCAGTAGTCAGCTAAACAAAGTTTGTGCAGCATCTGGAATAGGGTGCAGTGAAGACAGAAGCAGAATCCAAAGGACTAACAGCAGGAGCACATAAATAATCACCAACTGGTCTCCGAACATTGCTGCAATCTGGAGTCTGCACAGAGGAATTCACAGGTGCACAATCAGCCTGTGGAAAGTGTTGCAGTAATAGTAACACAGTCTTACAAAGGAGGTAACAGCTTGCAAGCTAATGTATGTATGGAACATAAGCAAGGCTATCTATCGTGTATTAATACTTCTTTGGACCAGTCATAAACTCTGTTGCTATCATGTTGTACAGCGATTATTTTTTTTCCCACTCTCTTTGTCCCAATTTATCCTGTCTTACCCTATTTCTAACTGGGTGTGGATCAAATATAGGCAGTATATAGGCAGATAGTAAATTGGTCAACACCAGATAGACAACAGTCAAGAGGGCAACCATTAAATGGTTGAAATGACCTTAAGCTGGGTACACACTGAGATGATGTGCACCAGGACATGGCTAAAACTAGGATTTTCATCAACTGGGGAAAGGCTGTAATTTGGCTCTGCTATGTCTACACCCCATCACCTCCCCACTGCAAATGTATATATGAGCACCCAGGGCATGCAACCCCCTAGTACCCTCTAGTTGGAGGCCTGACCCAGACTCTATGGTGACTGACATTGTTGGCACATATCAGAACGGACGCTGTTCCAACTGTCATTAGCACACAGCAGCAGGGCCGCCCGGGCAACATTGCTAGCGACTGCGGGCAGCCCTGAATGATATATCATGATATTTCATTGAGATTAATCTGGAAATGTCATATTAGCCGACATCATCTCATTGTGTACCTAGCTGTAGGTCAGCATGGCCAAAAGGTCAACTTGCAAATAGTCTAAACAGAAATGGTCAAAATTTTGTTTTTATTATTATATTTAACCCTATATATAACCCCAATGATCTGACAAGTGTCTAATCCTAACAATCCCTTCTGGCTTCCTAACTCTAACCCTCCCCCAAGTGCTTTCTATAATCGTAATCTAAAAGAATTAGGAAAAACCATGTGTTGATCTTATATAGGTTGACTTTTTGAACCTGTGTCAACCTATTAACTGTTGACCATCTAGTGTCACCCTATTTACTGTCTATCTTCCATCCAGATACTGCCTCACTCCCTTTCACCCATCTTTCTGAAAATCTTGACCCTATTTCTACAGTCTCCCCCATATTCCTCCCATCTCTTATTTCTCCTGCTTCTACTTGTTCTTCCCCTTATTCGTCCATTTTTGTTAATGTTTCTGTGCTTTCCCTCTTTATTGCATCCTTCTCCTCTATCGAATGCTTCTTATGTGTCCTTTCAGGTCACTAGATGTTGAGTCTGGTTCCCTTCCTCCTTTCTCTGTACCACTCCTCTAGCTTCCATGTATATACTGTACCTATTTTTCCCCAGCTCTATCTCACTCTCTATCTCCCTCCCTGCCTCCCTCTCTCCCCCCCCCTCTCTCTCTCGCCCTCTCTTCTCTTATCCACCCATTTCCCCCTTCCACTATGTTGTGCTGTTAGTGAGAACCATGATCTTTTAATTAGGGTTCTTGTGGACGTATTTGGCCACCCCTAACATCGAATTTTTCTTCCTTCCTGCTTTTAAAGTGTGACAATTAATTATTGCACATGTGCACACTGTGCATTACTATGTGTCTGGAAAAGTGAACTGTATAGGTCCTAGAGGACCAGTTTGGCCACTCCTGCTACCGACTGTACAGAAGCACAGCATTTTTTCAGTGTTTTGTTTTTCCATTTTATTTGCTTTTGTCTAAGTGCTTTCTCCCTTCCGTGATTATTGATGGTCTGGTCTTCAGCTGTATTTACATGTAGAAATGACAAAGGCATTATTTTTATTTTGTTGAAGTGGCTTAGAGATCTCTATTAACACAGATTCTTCTTCTTGCCAGGCAACACCAGATCTTTTGAAGGGCCAGCAGCAACTTGCACAACAAACTCATGAGGAGACTGCAAAACAGATACTCTTTAATTACTTAAAAGAAGGGTTAGTACCATGCATGTACTGTACATACTGAATTTTAATTGTGCAATTTATTTATAAAAACAAACCTATATGTCACCGATATAAACTTTGGGGAATTCAAGTGATCAGACTATTTAGGACAAATAATGTTCTAAATCTATGCTGAAAAATGCAATATTTACTTCATTAATCTAATGTAAAGCTTAAGCTTCCCTTAAGCAGCCTTCACACGGGAGATTTGCTGAGCGTTCTAAATGATGCTAGATAACACAGCAATGTGTCAGCGCTGTACGCTAAGCGATCTGTCAGGGCCAGTGTTCTTCGGGGGGACCGAAGGAATTAGAATAACCCCCATTGAGTGCACAAACTGAAAGAGATCTGCAAACAATATCGTTCAGTGATGCCCCTGGGACCTGCCAAACAGGCAGGTCTTTGACTATATCAATCATTGTTAACAACGCATGGGAGCACGTATCGTTATTGATATTGAGTGTACACACTAGAGGATATTGTGAACCATAATGCTCAGAAGTACTACAAACATTTATGATATTGATGAACTTTTGATCAATGAATGCCCACTTATAGGCCACAAGATATCAACTTATGTTTGTAAAGTATTTTTTTTACAGGTGGCCACTTGTTTTAATTGAATTATGAATAGCAATAAATTAACAAAATTTTTTAACAGCCCTATTGTCAATTGAATAAGTTTTGTTATGAGCAAAGAAAGGGCCCATGATATTTTTTTATTATTTTACTTGCAGTAACCCTGCATATCAATGTCTATCTTACCGTAGATTTACATATATTCTATCAACATTTATACAATGGTTTATTATTTTTAACAGATATTATACAAACCCCCCTCCCTTTTTTGTGTGTGTATATATATATATATATAAAGTTCCAAACCTGCCGGCACTCAAAAAAGGTATCAGACAACGGGCCTCGGTGCCCCAACGGCAATCACGTACAAACTCCAAGAAATGATTGGCACTCGGGAGGCAGACTTAACAAAATAAAGGATGTGTATTAAAGCTAGGCTTTAATACACATCCTTTGTGTGTTCGGGGTTTGACCCCCTTCGTCAGAGCACAATCCTACAGCTGTAGGATTGTGCTCTGACGAAGGGGGTCAAACCCCGAAAGCCTAGCTTTAATACACATCCTTTATTTTGTTAAGTCTGCCTCCCGAGTGCCAATCATTTCTTGGAGTTTTTATATATATATATATATATATATATATATATATATATGAACCTAAGTGCGTCTCATGTTGAAATAATTTACACAACAAACACTGTAAGAAATAAATCTTGTTATTGCGTTTCTGTGTTTCAGGAGTCATGAGAATGATGACGCAACTAAAAGAAAGGTCAATTTGGTTTTTGAAAAAATCCAGACTTTAAAGTCTCGGGCATCCAGCACTGTGCAGGTAATAGCCACACTTCTTTGGGAAGCGGTCATCTATTAGAATGAATTTAGGTCTACAGTCATTAGGTCGACCCCACTAGGTCGACTGGCAGGAAGGTCGACCTGACTTAAGGTCGACATGGGCCAAGGTCGACATGACTTAAGGTCGAATTTGCATAAAGGTCGACATGAGGAAGGTCGACTGGTCATACGGTCGACATGGGTTTTTCACTGTTTTTTGAGCCGACATGTGCCGACAGGCGGTATTTCATGCCCTACCATCCACTAGGGCGTGGAGGAGGTTATTAAAGCTGTGGCGAGCGAAGCGAGCCACCGCGCCCGATGCATTGCGAGCGATGCGAGGGTCCGATTCTCATTGCCAACTGTGTCCATGTCGACTGTGTTGACATTCGGATAAAAAAACAGTGAAAAACCCATGTCGACCTTATGACCAGTCGATCTTCCTCATGTCAACCTTTATGCAAATTCGACCTTAAGTCATGTCGACCTTGACCCATGTCGACCTTAAGTCAGGTCGACCTTCCTGCCAGTCGACCTAGTGGGGTCGACCTAATGACTGTAGACCTAAGTTCATTCTGACAGATGTACCGATTCTACTTCTTTATCTTAAGTTACTTTTACTACAGAGATATGAAGTCAATAATGTAATTACTTCTCAGTTACCTTTTTATTGCTTTGAGTTTTCATTTTGTTGTCTTGTGATTGTTCTTGTGCTTTTACATTTAAGATAAACGGTCAGTATTAACACAATTAAGACCGACAATTTGTTCGTTTTCATTAACTAAAACGTAGACATCAACTACATAGTCTGTCATCTATAATAATCCGTAACGGTTGTTGTACTTTAGTAAATGTCCTGTTGGTGAGGGATCATGGAAATGGTCGTCTTTGTAAAATATAACTGTATTGAGTCCTGGCCCAAGAATTCATATATTACTAACTGAGAACGGAATTAAACTTAAGAGAACCTAAGTGGAAGACAAATATTTTACTCCTTAAAGTACTTTACTTTAAAGTGTGAAAAAAATTGTTTCCCTCCTTTTTATTTCCTAATCCACATCTCATGACTGCCTTTTAGAGCAGATTAAATAGAGGGCTCGACGGCTACTTAGAACATGCAATTAAATGCATGTACTAAGCACCATATGATTATTGGCTGAAATTTACCACCATTTAATTCCTGAGCTGTGTGAAAACAGTTCTACAATTGTTTGCAGGTGTTGAATTCATATTTTTGACCACTGTTGTATGTATGTATGTATGTATGTATGTATGTATGTATGTTTGCTTGTTCCTCTGACAGCTACACAATCAAGTAGTCTTGTTATTTTCCATTGTTATTTCTGACCGTAGCCAGAGGTGTTAACCTAGGACAGGTGTTACAATGATATATGTTCTGTTTTCCTTTGGATCATAAGTTCCTCAAACCAGTATTTCATTCCCAATGCTTTCTTAGTTTTGCTCTTTTATTTAAATTTTGCATTGTTTATTGTAATTTTTGGATACGCTGAGCGGTCACAAATTAAATCACATTCATCTGTGCATCAAAGGTTTTTGGCTTGTTTAAGATAGAATTCATCAAAAATCCTCCCTCAAAACCTCTTAAACAAGAAAAAACTTCCCAAGAAATCTGGCACAGGATAATGGGTCTCTGTGCCAGTATATGTCTCATTTTCACATGGTCTGCAGTGTAAACTCCGGGACACAGCAAAACTGGGAAATACCATTCTGTATATGATATTACTATACAAGTTCCTGTTCATTTGTTAAGGATTTTCAAGGAGTGTGAAACTGGTGTTCTCTTATTGGAAGTGTATTTTGGAATAATGTGCGGTACTTGTTTCCTAGCACGGCGCCTGTCGTGGGTCATCGCATACCTTAACTTAAGGTATGCGATGGACGCGATATTTGGCTATTTTTAGCCTTTATTGCCAGCAATGAGAAAAATCGCGTTGATTGCGTCCATCGCATGCCATTATAATGTAATGTGATGCGACCGACGCGATCAACGCGATTTTACATAGGGAACTATGTTAAATGGGCCAATGGCCCTGATTTTTGATTGTATAGGCACCCTAATGGGTAATGTGTATGTTAAATGCCCCCCCATTGTTAACGGCAACCCACGATTAACGCCAACCCAAAGCGTAGCGAGCCCGCGACGGGCGGCGGTACCCGTCCTCCGACCTTTTCATACCCCCACTATCCATGTTAGTGTGGAGTTGATTTTATATAGTGTGGCGAGCCCGAAGCGTGGCAAGCGGACGCGTAATACCTGTGAAGTAATGCGCGGGGCTCGCTGCGCTCGCCACGCTTGGGGCTCGGTGGCTTGCTGCGTTTGCCACACTATATAAATTCAACTCCACGCTGAAGTGTATAGTGGGGGTATGAAAAGGTCGGAAGACGCGTACCGCCGTCCCTCGCGGGCTCGCTGCGCTCACCACGCTTCGGGTTGTCGTTGATCGTGGGGTGGTGTTAACAATAGGGGGGGCATTTCACCCATGAGGGTGGGTATGCAATGAAAATTGGGGTCTGGGGGGCATTTTACATTGGACCCAATGTAAAATTGGGTCTCAGGGACCATTTTACATTGATTCCAATGTAAAAATCGCGTTGATCGCATCGCATGCGATTTGGTTGCATGTCATGCGATGATCGCAATTTTTTGGGTCCTGATGAATGCAATTAAAATCGCCTAATGTGCTTTTATCATGTTAATTGGTAGTGATGTATAGTACATTCTTAGTCTTACTATCACTGTGTTGCTGCTTCTTGACGGGTAACCTTAGCTGTAACTATCCATCATGAATTCAGTGTTTGTAGCAATCCATTGAGGGTTCTTAATGTTTTGCCAGCACGGTCCTAATGTTAACATGTAGCTTGTAGACATTGACCATGTTGACATTCAGTATGCTGACTTTGATGAAATGAAGACATACCCAGTATTTTGTCAAAACAGTGGGTCCTGGTGGTGTCCACTTACCTCTGATCATCTCTAGGGGTGCAGCAGTGCCATTTGGGTCTGGTGGAGTCAGTTGATGAGATTTATAATACTAACCCTAACCCAGGGGTTCCCAAACTTTTTTGAATCACGGCGCCCTAGAGCATCAAAATATTTTCAAGGCACCACTAGGCCAAATGCTTCTTATCAAGAAATTCAGAAATAAAATATTAAATTAAGTGCATTGTGTTTATATGTCATAGTTATGTGGTGAGGGGCAGGATTTGCTTCTGTTTGTCCACATATATTATGATAAGCAGCCACAAGCGCTGGTTTTGCCTGGTACATTGACCATAAATAATATGAATTGATCCTGGTCCACCAACCCAAGGCACCCCTTCAAGTGTCCTGAGGCACCCCAGGGTGCCTAGGCACACCGTTTGGGAACCACTGCCCTAACCCCTCAATCCACAGCCTACCACTAGCATGTCCCCCACAACCTAACCCTAATATCGCATTTTGTGATATGTTTGTGAACTACTCAGTTTACAGACCTATCTTCCATCCATCCTCTATGCAAAATGTTGTTTGTCGGCTGAATGAACAGCATATTACACAGTATGTATACAGCATTACATTTTTACTTCTAAATTTAAAGTTTCCACTTTGGTTTGCATATGATTTAGATTTTCATTCTGTATTGTTAACAAGCACGTAATGTTTACTACATTTATTTATAAATGAAAACAATATATATATACTGTACATGTTCATTTTTGTAAAATAGGAAAGGAGAATAAATAAGTGACCAGAGAAGAGGTAAAATACAACATGTGCACACTTTAGCAGATCGTTAATTCCGAAACCATAACCCTTGTTATTGATCACTTTATCTGTTTATCCAAATGAGTTGCCATAGAGATGCTAATAACAGCTGTCATTATTAATTGAAAACTTGATCTGAATAACCAAACATCTGATTATAAACATGACACATTCTGACACTTTCAGACTCCTGATCCAGCATCAGAAATCAAGATTTTGTCTGATCAGAAAAATGAGCTGGAAAAGAAGCTTTCGGACCTCCAGAAGCAACTCCATGAGCAAATGAAGGTACTAGAGCACCTTTCCCATTATACTGTCATTTAGGCCTTGTTTATTAACTACAAATGTGTCCTAATACGCAACCGTTTTGCTTCATATGGGGTGAGATGCATGCACAACATAGATGAACCTCCATAATAATTTGTACAGATTTCCTAATTTACCATTGGTGTTGCATCACAGCTGCACCCAAAGTCCCTTCATATTCAGTTGATGGATCGACGGGGTCTGGATAGACAGTAATGAAAGTTAAACATAAGCGTTAGGACGACGGCACACAAGGTCAACATGAGTTTTTTTAAGTTTTTTGCTTTAGACCGACTTGTTTCATATTTTCCCATCCAAGTGGGCATAGAGTTAGATTATAATAGTGTGCCAAGCATTGCGAGGCACTGTGTCTGTACCATGGCAGGCATAATGAGCCATGTGAGGGGACACTGTACACTTATTTGTTTTCCATGTTGGCCTAGCCACCAAAAAAACATGAAAAACGATCTTGTGTCTAACGCTTGAGTCTAACTTTAGTTAGATCTTGACGTTGTTGACTATCTTTAGGCGTCTAACTAGCTGGGTTTGACTAAGTGTGGTCGACCATAACATGGTCAATCTGACACCTTCAATCCACTATACCAGGGATGGGGAACCCTCGGCCCTCCAGCTGTTGTTGAACTACAGATCCCAGCATGCCCTGCTACAGTTTTTCTATTTGGCAATGCAAAACCTGTTGCAGGGCATGCTAGGATGTGTAGTTCAACAACAGCTGGAGGTCTGAAGGTTCCCCATCCCTGCGCTATACCATAACCAAGTCACTTATAGGCCTTTGGAACGTAGCAAAGTGCTGCATGGCAGGATGCAGTATTGGTCCTCATTCATTTTCTCTCTATACAGCACCCGAGTCATGAACTGCTACTGCAGGCAATGCCAGTGGCAGTGTCCAGTACACGCAAAACTGCTGCGCAACAAATGAAGCTATTTGGTGGGACTGACATTCTTAGAACCTGTTTTGTATACACAGCAGAGGAAGCCATCTGAAAATGCAGCCTATCCATTTTCTGTGAGCCACTGACACATATAAGACACTCCTTTATAAAAGGGGTATAACTTTGTTAGTGGAACATCAGGTGTGTGTGTGTAGAGATCCAGTGGATCCACACAAACAATCTGTGACTGTAATGTAGTATGAAGTTTTCTCAATCTTTTATGGTTTTATCAATTTTAATTTCTATTTATATCATTCTTTCGACCGAATGGATCTAGAATCAGGAAAACAACAAAAAAGAGAAGAATAAGACCAAGGCAAACATGAAAGATATCCAGGTACAACTTGAACACAGTATGGAGGAAAATTTAGTTCTTCGTGGGAAGCTTGGGGAGAGCGAGAAAGAATTAAGAAAACATTTAGAAGAGTAAGTATAACATAAGCATGTATGCATTGTTGTACCGCATTCCTGGTCTTTATATTGTCTGAGGTATTCATAATGGATAAAGTGATGTATACAGTAAAAACAAACTGTGCACTTCTAGCAACTTTCCCACAGACTATTTGAGCATTGGTGGCATGTCAGTGTAGCCTACTTTCTCATCTGTATGGATTAACAAGTCAGCAGGCTCTTGACCATAATAGCGAACATTGGAAACATACCATTGGGTGCTTATAGAGCACATCTGTCTGCGTTAGTGGTCTTAGCCCTTGAGTTTTTAGCGAACACTAATATGTACAGTAAAATACCATTAACATGTTCAGCTACAGTAATACGTTTATTTTATCCACTTTATTTTATTATATAACTATTACAGTATATGGTTCTGTGTATATAGCTCCTACTGTATATGGTTCTGGTATGCTAAAAACAAAAACAACTTAGACACACACATACAAATTTATAAGATAATTTATGAATACACTAATGCAGATGGTTGTGATTTTACAATTTCCAGCATATACATGTACTGTATAAAATATACTAATATATCATAAATATATGTTAAAAAAAAAAACTTAATATCCATTATACCAATGTCATTTATCATAGAGGTGAATTCATAAAAAAAAAAATTCTACCCCCCTTTCCCCAATAAGGCTCAAAAATCTGGGGGAAGATGTTGGCTTTTTTTATTTATTTTTTAACTGTGTCAATAACCTTTATGAGAGATGTTACCAGACCACTTCTGGCTAAGATAGATGCCTTTTCCAGTTCCATAGTGTAGCCAATCCTCCTGTGTCCTTCTGTATATGGAAATCTGGGCTTTCCTACTCAATAGCTGAGCATTGTTAACCCTTTGAGTGCCAAGCAAATTTGGCAAAATACTGTAGGTGTAAAACTTGCTGACGCAAACATTTTTATTCATCATAATGACCTGTAATGTTTACCCTATGTAAGAAATATAATCTACACAACATTTTACACAACATTTTTTATTTTCGTTTATGTAAAAAATGTGGGCGGCGCTGGATATTTTCAACATCCTTCATAGAGATGTTGGCACTCAAAGGGTTAATAATGCAGTGCAGGCAATATTCAATATTCAGACCATATTCAGCAGACTCTGGTATTACCGATTAGTTTTCCTCTGTGGGAGATCGTGAATTCCTTCCCCAGCCAGGATTTAAAGCCCCTCCATGTCAGCCACCAGTTTACAGTCTGCATTAACTTAACAAAGGATGGTCTCTGACAAGTGACAGCCTGCACAATACAGGTGCATCCTCTAAAACCACAAAAATAGGGCTGTAAGGACCCCATACCATAGAATAGGGTTTTATGGACCCTACTAACAGGAGCGGAGTTGTCTCTCCATTCTCTTTATCACTCAATTTCCTATCTGTGTGTTGCCTCTGACAGGTTGTTTGAGCTGAAGATGGAGCAGGAACAGTATCAAACAGAGATCAGAGACCTGCAGGAACAGCTTTCGGAGATGCATGATGAATTGGACAGTGCAAAGCGCTCTGTTGACGATGATGATGGGGAGAGGGAGGCTTTGATAGAGGTCAGTTCAAGCAGATCATGATTGCAAGTATGGTAAAACATTATATACTGAGTGTCTGTAATAAATAGGGTGTATTTGTAGGATTGCATTTATAATCTATATCGGTGTGCAGAATGTGTCGTTGGGTGTAGTTATGATATGAGCAGTTACACATGTACCAGTTTGTTTATGTAACGATTTACTGTACTAGCTGCTGTAATAAAATGTATTCCTTCAAGGGTGTATTTTACAATGGGTAAGTACTGTAGTCTGATAACATTACCAATACACGGTAGATGTATGAAGCCGTGCTAAGGGAGGAGAAATTATAAAGTGCCTGGTACTTTATCACCGGCCAATCATCTCCTGACTGTTCCTTTTTAAACCCAGTCTGTAACTTACAGTCAGGAGCTGATTTGCCGGTGATAATGTACCAGGCACTTTATCATTTATCCTCCCTTATCGCTGCTTCATACATCTACCCCACAATTACCAAACACACAACGCTGGAATATTGCTGCTGTTTCTTGTTGAAAAGTCAGGACTGAGCTACAATATGTAGATACAATGGGGGAAATTTACTAAGATGTGTATTTCTTCTCACATGTGATGTTGTTATGGGCAACCATTCAGAACCTGTCTGCTATTTTCTAGAGGGTGCTAAATAAATAAGTAAGTAGATTCTGAATGGTTGCCCATAGCAACATCACATATGAAGTAGAATAAACATCTTAGTAAGTTTCCCCCAATATGTACTGCATCTGTTTTGTATGTTGGCTGTCATACAGATTTCTCATTCTCGTACACTACAGAGGTGGCCTCAGGATCATTGCTGCCGTCACAGCAAACAGCCCCTCTCCTGTGAACCGCTGCTAGCTTTGGGCATCTTTTTTGCAGAAAGTGTGTCTTAGGGCAGTATTCAATGAGAAAATTCTCCATGTTTTATGGAGAATTTTTGCTTTTTTCGCCTTGGACGAGCATTTTGCTCTCCAAAAGCGAGCAACCCTATTCAATGTGAAATATTCTCCGTCTTTCTAAGTGATTTTCTCCGTGTAGCAATTCTCCATCTTTTGATGGGGAGCTGGAATGTGAACTTTTAATCTAAAAGGTTTTTTTTTTTAATTTTGGTGTCAAAAAATCAGGTTTTTTTTTCTGTGAAGGGGCATGTTATTTGTATTCATGTGCTTATAGCACATGAATATATATTTAATAAAAAAAAAAAAATTTTTACACAGTGCAGCCAGAAGGGGGCCGGAGCGCTCGAGCCGCTCATTAGATATTCATATATTCACTGCACCCGATCGTTAATATGCAGGATCGGGTGCAGTGAATACTGGGTCCCCCGCTGGCTATAGGGGGGGCAGCCTGTGCTGCCTGGGTCCCGGAGAGCCCCCCTCCCCTCCACATCCCTCTGGAGCAGCCAGGGAGACTATAATCTCTCTGGCTGCTTCCGTCCCCCGGCTCCCTGAAAGCTCCCTGCCGCGGACGCTCGTCAGCTGCAGGGGTTAAGACTCGCCGCGAGTGGCAGCGAGCATCAGCCACATTGAATAGTGGATAAAGTGCCGTGACGGAGAATCTCCAAACATGGAGAATCTCCGCAAAAACACGGAGAGTGCATGGCGAGCGAAATAAAACGCTCTCCATGCACGGAGAATTTTCTCATTGAATACTGCCCTTAGTCACTGTACAATGTGACTAGGAAGTACCAAAAGACTGCGATGATTCATTTGTATATATTTGTCCTAATCGGTAAATTAAGTTATATAATGAAGTATTCACAGCTTTTTATACAAACTGCACAGAAATATACAAGTGTGGGCACAGATGATGTAAGGGTTAGAATTACCTGGACATACTTAAAAGTCTCAATATGTATAGTTTGGCGCTGAGAAGAGAAGGGGGCTATTAGAGAAACTTTCCAATTATTAATGGTTTTAGCAAGGTCCAGGAGGGAAACATTCTGCAAATAAAGAGAAGTATTAGAACACAAGAACATGCACTGAAACTGTCCGGAGGTAGGTCCAGAGAAATTTGAGGAAAAATTACTTTATAGAAAGTGTAGTAGACAAACGGAATTGCCTACATCAGAGGTGGCAGAGGCTAAGACAGTAGAGCAATTTAAACATGCATAAGATAGAAATATGGACATCCTTACATAATATACAGTAAGGATCAAATAGGGGCAGATAAGATGGGCCAAATGGTTCTCATTTGCCATCATATTCTATGTTTACTGCCTCACAGCAGTGAGGTCATGGGTCCGATTCCCATCTTGGCCCTAACTGTATGGAGTTTGTATATTTACATGATTTTCCTCTGAGAACTCAAGATTTCCTCCCACAATCCAAAAATATACTGATAAGTTAATTGTCTTCCAGAAACCTTAGCGTGAATGTGTGTGCATGTATATATCTGATAGGGAATATAGATAATAAGCTATACTGGGTCAAGGACCCAGGTGAATGGCCAAATATTCTCTGTAAAGTGCTTAGGAATATGTGTGTGATAAATGAATAACTGCTAGTAAATGCTTTGCATATTAAATTAACGAGCAGTCTCCTTATGTAACCACGTCGCCACTAATACCCCTTTCACACCAGAATATGCAGGGAATTACCCAGAAATACAGTCGAGGAATCATGCAGGGACATTCCCAGGTTGGCCTCGTTCACACCAGCCTAGTCCCTGCATTTTCTGGTGTGAGGGGGAAGAGATAGTGCGAGAGGCGTGGTGATTGGGATGATACTGGCGGGGGTGATTGGCTGGGTGCTTGGAGCGGTGTGCGGGAGGATACAGCACGCTAGTGTGGTTGCAAGGAAGGCTGTTGTGGCACAATGTGCCGCCATTGCTAAGGGATGTGTGACAGGCTCTAGGGCGGGATGTATCAACATACACCTCCGCCCTTCGCACGGCAGCCGCCGCGATGCTACCGCATATGTACTAACACATGCGGCCAGCATCGGGCTGCGGTAACGGAGACCCCCGCGATACCTGTGATGTTGGCTGCGGGGGTCTCCGTCACCTCCCGGCGGCTGCCAGCGTCCCCCTGTGTCTCCTCCTCCCCCCTGAAGCCGGATGTCCTGCCGGCTGTGACACCAGGGGGAGGAGATGATCACAGGAGGACGGGAGGGGGTGGGCGCGCGGACGTCGGGCGGCGAAAGAAGCCCATAGGCTTCTATAGGGTATCGCCACCCAGAGGGTGGCGATACCCTGCCTAGCGAAAATGCTGCGGACGGGTATTGATACATAGGAAAATATGGGGCCAACCCAGGAATTTTGGCTGGTGTGAAAGGGGTATAAGATCCACCATGGTGTCTGGCGCTAGCAGCCTGGCATGGGAACTGTCTCTTGCAAGGAATGGTGTATTGAGGCTAGCTTTATTAGGACATTGGCTGGTACTTTATCTCTCTCCACTTTATCACTTTCCTAGGCATAGCACATTTGCCCCACAATCTTAATTTCTTTTATCTAGAGATAGCAGTTGTCATGCTTGTGCCCATGTTATTCTTCAGGCCTAGGTTACGTTAATATTCTCTATAAGGATGGTTTTAGATTATGATATAAAATAAACCTCCTTGTCATTTTTGAGTGTTCTTTTTAATTTATGGGGATTTCATATTTTAGGAACTCATGCACATGAAGCAGGGGGTCCAAGAGCTGTTAATTGCGAAAGAAGAACAAGAAGACCTGTTAAAGAAGAGAGAGCGTGAACTCACTGCCTTAAAGGGAGCACTGAAAGAGGAGGTATCCACCCATGACCAGGAGATTGATAAACTTAAAGAGAAATATGAGAGAGAGCTGAAGAAGATGCGAGACAGCCTGGAGGAGGCAGTTAAGGTGAATCCTAGTGTTACTTCTCAGATTATTATGTTATTGGTTTTCTCATTATTCCTGCAGCCAGTGGCGTAAGTTTGTCCCAGGCGCCCGGAGGCAAGATTTTTGTTTGTGCCCCCCATTACCACCACTTTAATAAATATGATGCACAGAGTCAGCCCTAAGCAATTTGTTGCCCTACACACATTCACAAATATCACAGCCCACTACATAAAAAAAAAATATATAATTAATCATGCCAAGCAGACAGCTTGCCTGGCTCCTTGCTCACTGCAGCCTTAGCGGCAGGGGCATAATTAGAACTTTGTGGGCCCCATACAAAAATTTTAAAGGCCCCTACCCCATCCTTTGTCAGTACAATTCCCCTTAGGAGAATAGGACACAGATGGGAGTTAGAAAGAAAGAGAGTTTCATGGAAAAAGAGGGAAGGAAAAGAAAGAGAGGGGGTTTCAGGGAGAAAGGGAAGAGAGAGTAAGGACATCAGAGGGAGGGTTTCAGGAGGTAGGGAGGTGCAAAAGAGAAGGCTGCAAATGGGAGTGAGAGAGTGTCATGGAGGATAGGACAGAAAAAGAGGAGAGAAAGAGAGTTGCAGGGAGAGAAAGAGGAAAAAAGGGTGTTAGGGATATAAGAGTATTAAGGAAGAGAAGGTTTCGGGGAAAAGGTGGACGGGGGTAAGGGGGGGTAGGTGGAGATAAAGGGGGCACAGGTCGATATGTGGAGGCTAAGGGGGCACAGGTGGAGAGGAAGGAGGTGGATGGGAAGGGGGCACAGGCGGACGGGTGGAGGAGAATGGGGCACAGGCGGACGGGTGGAGGAGAAGGGGGCACAGGAAGACTGGAGGAGAATGGGTGGAGGGGAAGAGGCGAATGGGTGGAGGGGAAGGGGCAAAGGTGAAGTGGAAGGGTGAAGTGGAAGGGTGGAGTGGAAGGGGACACAGACGGATGGGTGGAGAGGAAGGAGGCAGATGGATGGAGGGCCACAGAACATGTGTAATTCATGACTGTGTAAATATCACACCAAGGGATAAATGTAACAGTGTGTGAAAAGCCGGAGCCTTACAGGACTTTGTCAGAGAATGGCCGTAATTTTTAAAGGGGCAATCATTTACAACAAGGCAAAACCTCAGACAAACTGACAGGATGCACCAGGTTTAGGCTAACATCTAATCCCAACTAGAGGGGCATACTGGGATTTGTAGTTCCACGGTAGCTAAAGAACTACACACTGACCCATGTATTTAACAGCTAGATTTTTACTGTCCAGGAATACTGGTATCTGTAGTTCCACAGCAGCGAAGGAATGATATGCTGACCCAGCATGGGATAGATTGCTTTTGACTTGCCAGGGATAGTGGGCGTTATAGTACATTGCACAGCAGAAGATTAGCCATGGGTCAGACGGGCACTGATAGGTTTGGTGTGCTGTGACACAGAGCAGGGGATGTGGGATAACTAGATGGGTCGGGCAGACTGTGACTGGCATCGGGTGCGCTGTGAGCTGAGGACACGGGGTCAATAGATGACAGTGGTGCATGCAGAGGCAGGCACTGGGGGCTGCGAGTACCAATGGCAGGAAGACTGCTCACTTACTGATCCATGTCTCCGGTTCCTCTTGGCGCCTCTAAGGCAAACAGCGGCTGCAGGTCCAGGAGACTACAGTCTCCGACCTGCAGAAAGTGAGTCCTGGAGTCACATCATGGCATGGGGATCAACAGGCGTCACAGCTCCCCTGCGTGCACGCTGCACAGAGTACTGACCGCATCTTCCCCTCAAAGCCCTGGACGCTGCAAGCGTCTGACAGGAAAGCACAACTTCCGGCCTGGATCACCGCTCATTAGATAGGCAGGGGGGACCCGTTCACTGCTGCCTGGGTCGCCGCTCGTGCATATCTAATGAGCGGGGACCCAGCGCAGCATACAATCACCGGTACACTTGTGTTGGGGACCTGCTGGCTTGGAACATCAGGGGGCAATGGAGCCAGTGCCCCCCTTAAAGCTGGCGCCCAGCGGCAGATGACTCCATTGCCTCCGGGAGTTCCGCCACTGCCTGCAGCTTTGTGTTCCCTCTATAGTCCGTCCATACTTCTATCTACACTTCACTATGCACAGTGTGACTTTTATGACAGCTAGGGAACCAGGGCCAGTTTCTCTAAGCTTCAAAAGTGATAAAATGGAAATTGATAAAAAGTCAGCCAATCAGCTCCTACCTGCCATGTCACAGACTGTGTTTGAAAAATGACAGGTAGGAGCTGATTGGCTGTCTGTTTATCACTCTCCATTTTATCACTTTTGAAGCTTAGAGAATCTGGCCCCTAAACTGATCTGTAATTACTGCAAAACTGCTCCTACAAAGTGATTTGAACAGAAAACCACGGCAGGTATAACTTGGCTTACTCAATCTTTTGACTCTGGGTGAATCTCGGAATAGCCAATAATTCTGCCTATGTACCCACGCACAACTATCCTATGTGTTAAGCCCTCTTGCTGCCTGTTTACACCCACTCTGAGTGATCCTTAATTGCTCAATGTTACATATACAGGCCTGCATGCTTTTGTGCAACTTGCTAGGAATTACTAGATTTACATATGATATACAGTGGTGTATCTATAATGGATGCAGTATGAGCAGTGCACATGATCCCCTGGGACCAGCACACCTCACAAGCCACCACCATTTATTCACTACTTACAATTCCAGAGTTCCATGTCTGCGACAGCAGCACTGCATAATGACTGGGAAAATGGCGCAGTGCCCATTTCCCCGACATTTTTAGCATACTTAATCTGGAAATCGCCAAGAAAAAGCCACCATGCCATTTTCCTGGAGACCTGCACATGCAAAGACTGTATCACAGCGTTAGAGTCTACTAGCCCTCACTGATCACTCGCACTATGCTGCTGGCTAGAGAGGAGGGGGCCCATACGGAGACTCCTCTCTTAGGGTGGGATGTTCTAACAGCCGCTGCCCATTTTCACCCTCTCTGCCGGCGACTGCATTTTTATGAATCGCACATGCCCTAACATATGTGATTGGTAATGTAAGAGGACAGCTCTTGTAATAAGAGCTGTCCTTTGCGATGCGGTGTCAACCCTGAACTTCCGGGTCTGAGATCCAGGAGTCCCTCTGCGCATGTGCAGAGTGACAGCGGTAGCTGGGAGGGATCAGTGCCGCATCCCTCTGACGGCGCTGCGGAAAGAAGCCCATAGGCTTCTATAGGGTGCTGTCGATACCCTCCACAGCGTTGTCATGACGTGTGGGCTTTAGAGCATGCAAAAATGCAGTAAAAGCAGATGATCACATATGACATCAGCGCCTGCCCCCAATTCACAGAAGAGTGGCCAGCATAACAGTAAGTCCGGGCTTACTTTTATCTGCAAAGAGAGGAAAAATCATGCGATGGTGAGTAACGATACAATGATTTTTTCCCCTCTGTGCGGGCACATGGAGTGGATGTGTAAGGGTACACATCTGCTCGCAGCATAGCGCGTTAATTGGGGCGGCGGGGAGGCATGCGTTCTGCTTAGAGTCGGATTGTTCAACTTCAAAATGAGGCGAAAATCTAGTTAGCCGCTGACTCCTCTAACATGCCACTTGCACTGCTCACTGCGTTCCTGCTCATATGTTAAATACACTATTATTTCTTATCTTGTGTACCTAGAAATGTTAAGTATGCGATTAGAGGCTCTTCAGAAACATTGAGCAAGAACTGAGTGAGTCAATGATCACATACCTAGACATTGCAAAAACCGCAGCTGACATTGAATAGTCAGCAGAGCTCAACAGATTTGTGTGTGTGCGTGTGCAACAGTATTTTGACTTTGAAGCACAAAACATTAATAAGAGGTTTCACCTTTGAATAATATGGATTTATGGAAAGCAAGATTTGTCAATAACACTTTGAGAGTTATTTACTGACAAAGTGGTGACGGGCGCAAGCAATACAATCTGATACTTCAAATCGTACCCCTTTCACGCCACACAAATTACCTGAGTCTGATCCGGATTGTTGGCAAGTCGACACGGGTCACTGTGTGGTGTGAAATGGCCTTTTGTAAAATCCCAGGGCCAGCAACCCTGCAATCCGCCCCAGGTTAAAAGAAGGGTTCTACCTGGGTTGTTCCCGGGTTTCTGGGTAGTTTCAATGGTAACCCGGGCCCTGTTTACATTCTCAGTGATTAGAAAGATCCTTCTGATAAGTGTGCAATGTAGAATATGTAGCCATGCAATATACACACCTCACTCAGCTTGCTAGATGAAAATAGTTTACTGAAGACAAACCAGTTATCAGTTTGTCCAAGTACTGTATGTTTATCTTATGTCCTACACATGCACGTAAGACGTTAGGAAACCCCTCAGGCGCTGTTGCACTACACCATGTAACAGTTATACAGGAAAGTGTTGGCTGCTAGATTTCATAGTTGCCAATTCTATAAAATAAAAAGGACACCTCGCTGATGACCAACGACTTGGTGGACCTTTGTGTACATTGTTAAGGGTAAGCAATCCAGCTGCTGTGGAACTACACATCCCAGCAAGTCCAGGCTTAGTTATGTTGCTAAGACATGCAGGGGAGGTCTAGTTCCAAAGGGGATGCGGTCAATATGCCGGCGATCGGAATCCCGGTGGTCGGATTACCTACGCCGGAATTTGTCCCTCTATGGGTGTCCATGACATTTTGCTAATGAATTATATTATTTGTTATTTTAAATGTTCCTCTTAATTATTATTATTTATAAAAAAAATTTATGACTCTTGGAGATTATTTCCTGGAACATATTTCGTAAAAGCTGGGTCTATCCATGGAAATTCGGTGTACAGTAGATTAAGCTCTCATTATGTCAGGGACACCAGTGCAGTTCTCTTAGTAAGCCTGTGCAAACACATGATCTGTGATAGGTGCTGTCATTACCTAGGAATAATTAAACGTTGCCCTTCTCCCAAGTACTGTACTGAAAATAACGTTTTAACAAAGAATGTATACTACTATATTAACCCCTTCAGTGGCAATCCCGAGAATTTTCCGGGCTGTGCCTCAGTGTCCAGTCTGGCAAGCCCGGAAAATTCTTGGGATTGCCACTGTTTAGAGCCAGGCAGCGCTGCTGAGTTCAATCACTGAACTCAGGCTCCCTCCCCTCTGCGGCGCCTCCGACTCCCTCCTCCTCCCCCCTCCCCTCCGCGTTTTGTATGAAGTCCCCGGTTTATGACAAGCTGGCTGCCGGGGACAGGGACGTGGTGCAGGGGGCGCAGGTCCGGGCAGCCGATGATTGACAGTGCAGCGGCGCTGCCCGGACCCAGGGAGGCAGTGGTGGTTTTTTTTTTAAGGGAACGCTCCCCATAAAAAACTCACCCAGTGGGGAGTGCTCCCCCCAAAAAAAAACACCACTGAAGGGGTTAATTGCTCATGAAGGTATTTTTTTGACATTGGAAATAAAGAAATAGACAAAGCCTTAACAACATGACATTTGCATGAAATTTGAATGCACCTTTGTTCATGATTGCAAGGCAATAATCACCTAACCGGTCTTATTGTTGAAATATTACCCCTGTAGTATATATATACTTGGACTAGATGACTTTGTTAGCATAAACCCTGCAACTCCTGGTTATTCATTAACCTGCTCTGTGTTGTAGCTATACAAAAGCCTTTCAAAAATAGGTACAGATCATCAGGGATCTTTTAAAATACGCCTGCTTTTTTTTTTATGCCACAGATGTATATGTCTTATGGGCCCTACACACATGCCGAAGTGTGTAGGGCGACCTAGCTGTGCTATGTCGGGCCGTTCTGCTCAGCACACAGAGCTGACAGCCCACACACAGAGCGAGCTGTCAGCTCTGTGTGCTAAGCGAGCAGACAGCGCCAGTGTTCTCCGGTGGGAGAACCCTGCCGATGCCGATATTGATAGACACTGTTCATTATCTCGGCCAGTGACAAAGACGCGCGGGGACGCGCATTGCTGTCGCTATAGCCCCCACACACACACCGATGTGAGGGCATTTTCTAAGCGACTTTACAAAATCGCTTAGAAAATGCCTTAATATCGGCATGTGTGTAGGCCGTATAAGTAAAATTACTAATGGTTGTTTATAAAATAGTGTAGACAAAGAAATAAATAGCCACTGGGCAGGGAACTAAACAAAGAAATTAGAATGGTGGAATAGCATGTTTTTGTGTAAGGGGAAGGGAGATGGCAGAGGGATGGATGGAGGAAGCTGGGAAGAATTGCCAGGAAAAATGTATGCTACAGTGAAGCATCCGACACAGACCTCTGGACATATTATCTGAGGCTTGAAATTGCATCAGATTTCCCTTGAACTCACCGGTAGCTTCCTGGGAGTTCTGCATGTCAGATTCTGTACTTTGTGTATTTTGCATAAGATATGTTTATCTTACTGCATACACTTAACCATACTGATGGGCTGTACTACATGGTGCTAGGGGGGCTGGCTTAAATAGGGCTATTTAAAGTTATGTAGAAGGAAATGGTAGCTACCCTACCTATGATTCAGACCCGTTGTGCGTAAGATTGAACCATCTGTGCGCACAAAGCTGGCTTTGTTCGTAAGATGACTGGCTGTTGGAAGGGGAGGGCTGCTGACGTCAGGGCCATCACAGCGCTGATTAAAGGTGGCCACACATCTACAGATCGATTGTCAGATTGGGCTGGTTGGAACAAAAACTTGGTTTTATCTGAATGACAGTTTGGCAGTTTTCCAGCAATTCAAAGCAAATGGTCAACTGTCATTTGCTCTCATCCATTACCAGGTTTTTGTTCCAACCAGCCAAATCTGACAATCGATCTGTAGATGTATGGCCAGTTTAAGTGTAGAAATCCATTCGATGGTGGAAGAGAAGCATCGCATGCATCTGACTTATCCGTGCGATGCTGGCAGCTTGTACGTATTTGGCTGCCATAAATTTGGTTGCCAAATACGAATGGCTTAGCCATCGGTAAATATGAATATGTAGAATACGGTAGCTTAGTAAAAGTGCTGTATTCTCCATTCGTATTTTTGGCCGATTACATCGGAGGAGGGGGTCAGGGAGAGGAGGTGGCTGGAGGCCTCACAGCGACAATGTCTTGCATGGACAGCTGCGACTTGGTAATGGATTTGTCTGGTGGACGGGGTGACCTAGTAGTTGCAATGGGAACGGGCATTGCATTGCACCTCTTGTCATGTACAAGCAATCTGGACATTATACATGCGATTTATCGCTAAAATCTCATGTAAATCGCCTGTAAACTGCCCTAGTATATGGGGGGCCTTGTCTGTTGGCGTATACAAAGCGTTCAGTGTCCATAGCATCATTCACTTACTCGGTACAAGGGAGACAACCAGAACGTGCCAATGTCTACCTTAGCAATAGTGGAAAGTCTTATTTATGTGCAAGGTGACATTAAAAAGTTCCTTCAATTCAAGGCAAATTAGATACAGGGAATAATATCAAATCTTGGAGATGAAGTGAAAAGAGAAAAAGTACCAATTTACATGCTATGCTTGAAAAATGAGTTAGAAGCTGATTGGTACTTTATCTCTTTCCACTTCAGCTCGCTGAGATTTGGTAAATCTCTCCCGCTGTCTGGGTTCTGCTGGAGAAGGGGGTGTATGATCCTAAAAGCAGAGATTTATACTCCGATCACACTTGCATACCTCCCAACATGATTTATGATTACCATCACCTGTGGTGAAACACCTTTTTTGTCACTTAACCTGTTTAACACAGGTGATGATACAGAAAGTGAGAAGCCCAGTAGCAGAGTATTGTGTCACTCCTAGAGAGGGTCATGTTGGGAGGTAATCACTTGCTGCCATAAATGCTGGACCCCAAGACCGAAAGCTTCTCATTTTTATTTCATGTCTTGTCACCGATTCTCCCACCATTCCTTTTTTTATCACAAAAAAATTCAGATCAAATGTTACATTTTCATAAAACAAACGCTCAGGAGCATATTCAGTTAGCCACATGAGCTATGGGTTATTGCTATACCCAGAGTTATTCAATTGCACCCTGCAGTAAGGCCACAGGCTGCACTTAATGTGGGCATCTGCTCGCACCCACCAGTATATGAAGGTAATAAATGTAAGGGAAGTCTTTGCTATTGGGGACAGAAAGCCTAGCTTCACCCCTGCATTGAACTTCCGGGTGGAGATCCCAGCACATCACATTGGCCTGACCCACTCAAGCTGAAATCTGTTGCCTGTTTTGGGCGTCAATGTTGCAACATGGTAATAACTTTGTCCCAACATTCTAATGGCAAATTGCTAAAGCTGGCTACACTGGATCAACTTGATGGTGTCTTGCCAACATGGGGGCAGATGTATTAAGCCTTAACAAGAGATAAATGCAAGGGTGATAAGGAGAGATAAACGTCCAGCCAATCACCTGCTAACTGCCATGTTACAGGCTTTGTTTGAAAAAAGTCAGTAAAATGCTGATTGGCTGGATGTTTCTCTCTCTTTATCACCCTTGCATTTATCTCTTGTTAAGGCTTAATACATCTGCCCCAGAGTGCCCAATTCAGGCAAGCATGTGCAGCCTGATGAGAATCCGCTCTTTGAATCAGGCCCCGAGTGTTTACAATCCCAATACCCGGCCTACAGCCTGTTGTTGGAATATTGCCCATTTTTCAATGCAGAAGCCATTTCACCTGCTGATTCCTAGTCCTACATATATATGATGAGAGAGTCAGGATTTTGTGCTGTTGACTTTGAGCTGTACAAGTTAAACCTTCGTTTCTCATTGATCGTATAGACTTCAATGTAAATGTTGCCTTCAGAGTTTATAAAGGACATTGTGTTATGCTGAAGTCTAATGAGCTAATCTTTTCAGCTGTCTATTCAGAGTTGCTGGTTTTGACCTGATAATTCCCAGGAATGAGAGCACATTCTAAACTCTCTAAGAAATGGAATCATGTCAGCGACCCATTGCTGATTATCTGTTGCAGAAAGGGGGCTTATGTTTGCATGTTATCCTTCACTTTGGTCTTTGTTTTGGCTCTTTCTGTCTGCTAAAGGATGACCGCTTATTTATTATGTGGGATGCTAATTATAATTCTTTATATTTGGGCAATGTCATATAGTGGAGAAAACTAAGTTTGATGGAAAAACGATAAGTGTATCCTGGAAAGCCTAATGTTTAATCAAGTATTTAATGTTACATATTTGAACAAGACTACAAAACTTAGCAGCGACCTTCTTTATCCCATAAGTGGGTCAGTCCTTAATCAGCATTGTTTGATCGTTTCCTTGCCTTATTTGTAAGCTTTAGGTTTAAATACTAGCCCTAGTGAATGATTGATTGTAGTTAATATTTGCATAGGGTGACATACATTTGTCTTGTGTGGGAGAGGATTTACTATACTACCCTCGTTCTCCTACTGGATTATGCTAATCTGCCAAAACCATTGGCTGTTGCACATACCGATATGTAACACTCAGGTCATTCTTGTAACTATCAGGTTATTGTACGATATTTTTATTTACTTATTGCTGGATAAACATTATAGACATTACATCTGACACCTGAACACAATGTTTTGACAATGCAGACAATGCATAAATTAGAAACACAGTCGCTATATAAAAATGTAGGCCACAGTCTTCTCATATCATCAGTATTATATTATAGGTGCCAGGTATAAGTAACCCCAGCTGTGCCAGTCTGTAGTACAATGCCCATTAAGTAACAGCGTCCCAACAGGGATGGGCTATATAATCAGCATTATGTAATATTATAGGTGCCAGGTATTACTGCAGCTGTGCCAACCCATGGAAGGAAGGATCTGGGCAGCCTGTAGTACAATGGACCTAATGTATCACTATCCTGTCAGCACCAGGTTTAAATGCCTGGTGCTATAGTTACCTGCGTCGGATGTCCCGGCGGAGGCTGAAATCCCCTCTGTTACCTGCATGACCCACTTCTGCCGGAGGCTGACCGCTGCGGCACGCACGATAGGGACATCATGAAATCACAGTGCGAACCTGTGCATATGTAGTGATCGCTCTCAGGACCAGGGCCGAAACTAGGGTTTCTGGTGCCCGGGGCAAGACATTCATTTAGTGCCCCCCCCCCCCAATTTTTTTTTATTATTTTACACTGTATTCTGAAATGAAATATATATTTATAAATGATCCCTCTAGAAACTATATGAACCCGAAAACAGGGACAGTGCGCGCCGAAGTGCACATTATAGCACACACCGTAATGCCCAGTACACATTACAGCACACACCGTTATGCCCAGTACACATTACAGCACACACCGTAATGCCCAGTACACATTACAGCACACACCGTTATGCCCAGTACACATTCCAGCACACACCGTAATGCCCAGTACACATTACAGCACACACCGTTATGCCCAGTACACATTCCAGCACACACCGTAATGCCCAGTACACATTCCAGCACACACCGTAATGCCCAGAGCACATTACACCACAAACCGTAATGCCCCCCCAGTACACATTATAAGCAATGGTTAATTGCTGCTGCCACTGGATAGAACACTGTCCCTGAATGATACACAATGTGCCACACACTGCAATGTTCAATATGTCACAAACATACCTCCCAACACTGGAGGCAGAGGAGAGGAGGCAGAGTAGAGGAGACATCTTCGGCACGCGCCCAAAATTAGAGCGTTCACCTACTACCGTGGTACTCCTGCGAGACTACATCCCCCATTTTTTCCGCTATGAGGGCATGGTCAGCTCTCTAAGAGCTGTAGCCACATGGGGTGCGGCCATAGAAAATGGAGGTGTGATACACATATGCCCACAATAGTGCAGTGCCAGATACACATAACCCCAAAAGTGCAGTCCGTGATGCCCAATATACCTATGCCGCATACTGTGATGCCCATTATAAATATGATCCGCACCGTGATGCTCCATTATACATATGCCCCACACCTGGATGCTCATTATACATATGCCACACACCTTGATGCTCCTTATTAATGAGTGGATGGATCATGGGTGGAGATGTTTTACCAAAGGAAGTTGTGCTGCACTGTATAAAGGCAACAAGTAGGGAGAATCAGAGTGGAGACGGGTGGTGGGAGATTTAATGTTCCCTCATCATGTAAAACATCCAGCCTCCACCTGCCACTCTATTGATGAGGTCTAGACATCATAACATAAGCTTTGCATTAGGCTTACTTTTTCACTGCTGCCGCCGCCGCCGTTAACGCCCGTCTGTGTTTGCCGCGCACAGCATTTCTCTGGGAGCGTGGGAGGGGACGCGGCTGCGCCAACCAATGGCGAGGAGGCGGCTGCCGCGTCATCACGTCCCCTCCCAAGCTCCCAGTAATGCTGTGCGCGACAGGCACAGACGGGCACTAACGGCGTCGGCAGCAGCAGTGAAAAAGCGACGGGTTAGCTAACAGCAGCGGGACTCGGGCTACATCAGTCCCCGAAACCCCGCTGGCTGTCACTCTCCCGGACCTGACAGCGCCCCCCCCCCCTCCAGCGCCCGGTGCGCGTGACCCGCCAGCCCCCCCCTAGTTACGGCCCTGTCAGGACTATTTGTTATGGTGGTACGGGGTACCGGCACAATATGTCTTAGCGGTATGCCGTACCACCCCATACCGCCGCACTTTCACCACTGGCCCCCTTCCCTCGAATCAACCCCAAAAGTCACACTCTGCACCTCTTGCGCAAGTCACAATTTTTCAGGTAGTCTCCCGCATCCACAGAAGAGTAGGTAGAACTATACACAGTACTTGCATAATGAGGATGAGCAAACTTTACATGGTATTTGCACAATTGCCTCAAAAACCAAGTGATGTGACTGCCTGAACCACCCCGCCCCCTGAAGTGGGCCACATAGAATTAAAAGTAGGTGATTAGGCCCTAAGTCCATTATCTACTCTGTCTGCATCTCGTCATATATTGATTACATTGTAATATGATCTTTTCTAATTCACTTTATTTAACCCTTTGAGTGCCAACATCTCTGTGAGATAAGCATAATATCCACTAAAATGCCATTGCCTCTCACATTTGTTATATAAATTCAAATAAAAACGTTGTGTAAAAAAAATAATAATAATTATATATATATTTCCTATATAAAGTAAACATTACAGGCCAATATGATCAATAAAAATGTTTGCTGGGCAATTTTCACACCTATTTTGACAAACTCCCTTTGGCACTCAAAGGGTTAATAAATTTTTTTGTGCCTATTTGTTAAATCATTTTTAGGTTTAGTTATACATAGCTTTGAGCAACATATATATCTATTTTTTTCAGCATGGTTTTCTAAATGTGCAGCTTATCCATTACTGCCAGCATTTATGCTCTCATACAGTAGTTGCATCTTTAAAATCTCTGTGGAAGTTATTTGGGTGAGAAGCGGAACAGAAGATAATGCTGCTTGTCCGACCTCAGACTCTTTAGCATGTAAACAAAGGCCAGCCTACAGCAGAGTGCTTACTAATTAGTAACATTTTTCTGTCATTTCGGAGAAAAGAAGATTGTCTGATTAAATATGTGTCCTGTCATTTACATTGTTAGCCTCCAAAACAAATGAGCTAGTCACCACTCTCTCCGTATAGTAAGAATAGGGCAGGGAGGGGGTTGCTTGCGATGTTAACGTTCTTTTTATTCTTCTTTTTTTTTTTATCCCAAAATAGCATTGATGCTATAACGAGGCTGGAATTGCTGAATAACTGCTTTGACACAATCATTAGCATATTTTTAACAAGTCATTTTATCTTTCTGCTTGGTGGAGGAGGACAATTCTCATATTGACTCTGTGGAGTAATTAATGGCTTCTCATATATATATATATTTTTGTACTTTTAAGGATATATGATCATTAATATATTATCTTAGTATATATAAGCTTTAGTTTATTTTTTCATTCCACAAGCACTTTCTTAATTCCAATTAGCATGAAGTCTATTGTAAGTAGGACCTTTATGGTTTGAAGAGCAAGTAAAGCCATTAGCTGACATCATTTTATATAAAAGGCTATGTAATGTTAGCTAATGTCTAGGGATGAATTAGTTTGGATTAGGGGAAACCGGACAACCCCCGAACACCCTCAATCCAAACTCGCTCTCTGAGCCTGTTCGGGTATTCCCGCCCAGACTCGGAGCACAGGTCTCAGGAACTCGTGAGATCGCGCCGGCAGATATCAAAAGATCCGGACCCTATAAAAGGTGCGGGAGGCCAGACGCCATCTTCACTCCAGACACGGAGAATGAAGAGACAGTGTGTCCTGGCCACCTGCCTGACTGCCTGCCGTCCAGTCCAGTGATAGTGCTGTATATAGTCCAGTGATAGTGCTGTATACAGTCCAGTCCAGTGATAGTGCTGTATACAGTCCAGTCCAGTGATAGTGCTGTATATAGTCCAGTCCAGTGATAGTGCTGTGTATAGTCTAGTCCAGTGATAGTGCTGTGTATAGGCTAGCCCAGTGATAGTGCTGTGTATAGTCCAATCCAGTGATAATGCTGTATATAGTCCAGTCCAGTGATAGTGCTGTGTATAGGCTAGTCCAGTGATAGTGCTGTATATAGTCCAAGCCAGTGAAAAGCTCCATTGGTTCTGCCGTTAAAGTACAGTCCAGTGATACTGCTGTATAATTCCAGTGGTGTTGCCGTGTGTTGTATATATTTCCAGGGGTGCTGCCATATGTCATGTATAATTCCAGGGGTGCTGTTGTGTCCTATATAATTCCAGAGATGCCCCATGTTTGCCGTATAACTCCAGGAGTGCTGCCATGTGTCGTATATAATTCCATAGATGCCCCGTGTTTGCCGTATAACTCCAGGAGTGCTGCCATGTGTCTTATATAATTACAGAGGAGCTGTAATATAATGTGTATAATTCCAGGGGTGCTGCCATGTGCCATGTATAATTCCAGGAGTGAGCCGAGTGTACTGTATAATTCATGGGGTGCTGATAAGACTGCTGTATCAGTCAAGGGGTGCTGCCCCATTTTTTTTAATTAAAAGAATAAAAATATTGTTTTTATTTTTACTGCATGAGTATCGCCATGTGTGCTGTATAATTCCATGTGTGCCGTATGAGTCCAGGGGGCTGCCATGTGTGCTGTATCAAGTCAGGGGTGCCACCATCTGTGCCAAATAATACCTAGGGTGAGCCAAGTCTGCCATATAATTTATGGGGTGCTGCTAAGGGTGCTTTATCAGTCCAGGGGTGATGCTAAGTGTGCCGTATCAGTCCAAGGGTAATGCTAAGGGTGCTGTATCAGTCCAGGGGTGATGCTAAGTGTGCCATATTAGTCCAGTGTTTGTGCCACCAACTTGTGTCACTTAGCATAGTCATCCATCAGTACTTGTGTAGTTTCACGACAGAACGCTACGCTGTCATTTTAGCCCAACGGCAGCCTAGCGTAGTTAGCGTAGTGTCCCAGCGGCAGCCCTGCGTAGTCAGCGTAGTGTCACTGTCAGGCAGCGTAGTCACCGTAATGTTCCCGCGAGCTGCAGCTCTGTCCCGGCATCCCTGGCAGGCCTAGTGAGCGCCTCTCACACAACGCCGGTAACAGCCAGATCCCCTACGCTGGCAGACGCCGGCGGCGAGGCGCTCCTTCTGCCTGAGACGCACGAGCGTCTCATACGCTTGTGCGTATCAGTAATTCATGTGGCAGGGTACGGCAACCCTGCCCATGTCTGCTTCAGGGAGACGGTCAGGGTTAGGGGTTCAGTAGCGCATGCGTCTTGTGCACAAAGTGGGGATTCGGTGCGTCTCATGCACAATAAAGGACGCATTTACCAGTGCTCCATATTACATACTGGCAAATGCCTCATCTACGTCAGCCTGAAGTGTAGCGAGCTTCCTCCCAACCTGTTCATACCCCCACTATTCACAGAGTGGAGATCATTTTATAAAGCGTGGCGAGGGTATGCATAAAACGAGCCTCGCGAGGGGACGTGAAATACACGTCAAGTAATCCGTGTCCCCTTGACGTGATTATTCATCATTCTCTATTTTATTAAATATTACTAATTTGTACGTTCAGTGCCGCTTGTCTTTTTTGTTTTTGATTGAACCCTAATGCCCTGTTCACACGGTGCAAGTTGAGCTTTGTGCTTAATCGATATAATTACAATAAATACAGGTTTTTTTTTTTTGCATAATCTTGGCCTGGGATATGGGTTTACACAACATGTTATGTGAGCCCATATCCCGGAGCCAAGATTATGTAAAAAAACTGTATTTATTGCAAAATGTATTACAATTCTATGTAGTAATGTACTAATGTTTGAATTGTGCACCTGCATCTGTTTTCTCTTTGTGTGTGGCACTATGAGTCTCAGCAAGGTACTGTAGTGTCTCTCGTACATAGGGTATGCAGTGAAGGTTCCCTCCTTACATTTACAGTATTTCAAACAAAGTCTGCAACATGGCAGTTAGAAGCTGATTGGCTGATACTTTATCTCTCTCCAATGTGTCACTCTACATATAGTAATACATCTGCATCCCTGTGTTGGACCTCTACTGCAACCCTGAACAGTAAGCTTGCGAGCAGGGCTCTGCTACCTTTTGAATGTCTGTAAATACCCAGTTTTGTTGTATCACAGTCTCCTTTTGTAAAGCGCAAAGGAAAATTATGCGTTATATATGTAACTGTTAATAAATAAATAAATTCACACCACTGTGAGAATTGTGTATAAGGGACACTATTGTGTGGCATAACATGTGTAAGTTGTACTTCGATTGTGCTACTATCTGGCGTAATTTGAATTGGGGGCACTATTGTGTAACCATGTCATTTCTTTATAAAGTATGGTAGGTAGGACACAAATTTTATAGTTTGAAGGGGGAGTTTGCGCTGGCTGAGACTCCACCCAATGGGGGGGGGGGGGGGGGCTACTTTAAGGGACAATTCGAAATAGAGCCGGTGAAGCTCCCTGGGGACGGGGATGGCTGCAAGTCATGATTCCAGAAAAGCGTTTTGGGTTGGGATCAGTGTGTTTGGTTGATTTAGCATAATAGTGTTTTAAAATTTGGCTTCAAATAAAATAGAAGTTTTAAGTAGTTGCAGGTTTTCGAGATGAGAATTGATCCCAATTTCAAGATGGTATACAGCTAAACATAATAAAGAATGTTGTCAAAAATCATGACAAGAACTGTGGCCTAGCATAGTTTTATGTGGGAATGTACAGTACAGTATATTATATGTTGGGCACCAATCTTGGGGTTAGCAGTATATGGCCAGTATATCAGTGTGACTGGTTTTTGCATCCTAGTCACAACGCTCTACTAAACCGTCATGATTCAGGGATTACTGCTCTGGCTGGTTTACATTACTCACATACTTTTTAAGTTCCAGGTATGCTGAATGAGTTTGACCACACATGCTTGTTTATCCCCTGGGTAATAAACCTTTCAGCATGTGTCTTTGTTCTGACATGAAGTGATCAATGTATTTGTTGCCTTGATCTATTACTCTAAATAAGTGAGTAGACTGTGGATGAATAAAATACTTTGTTAGAGGGACCCTATGTACTCTCTGCCAAGTAAAATCGCCACATATGTACTTGTACTTTTACTAATTGTTTAATATTGTTTCCTCAAAAGCTGTTCTATTACTCACCACTGTCATCTATGAACTTTAGCTCTGATACAGGGGAAAGGGGAGGGGGGTTGAGAATGTTGGAGAATGGTTATGGTATAAAGCAAGGGTCTTCAAACTGTGGCCCTCCAGATGTTGTGAAACTACATGTTCCAACATGCATTGCCACATTTTTTCCTATAAGAGCATGCTAAAACTGTCAGGGCATGCTGGGACATGTAGTTCCACAACATCTGGAGGGCCATAGTTTGAAGACCCATGGAAGGGTTGAGGGGGTATTCAGTCATGGGCCACGGCTGTTGAGCTGGCCCGACAGCTGCACGGGGATGCAGTTCAAATCCCGGTGGTCGGAATCCCCGCTTTCAAAATCCCAACACCGGAATTCTGACTGCCGAAATCCCAACACTTTTCTCCCTCTGTGGGTGTCCACGACACCCACAAAGGGAGAATAAATTAGTGTGTCGAGCGCAGCGAGCCCGCAAGGGGGCGGGGGGGGGGGGCGGTCCATTGATGTGATTGAATACCCCCATGTCTTGGTTGACTGTCAATAGGCCAAGGTCAACAAAAATAAAGGTGTGATGCAAGAAAATGTTGACTATGAAATGGTCGACACAGAAAAGGGTCAACACGAGTTGACATTTTTTTTAGTGGTGTCAATTTGTAGATTTCATCACAAGCACCCCACACTTGGCTCGCTTTGATTGCCAGGCTTCGGGTGAAGATTCCCAGTTGACGGCCACGTGTATGCTTAAGTATGAAAAGTTCAATTGATTTAAAAAAAAAACTCAAGTCGACCTTTTTCACGTGTCAATTATTGCCATGTCAACATTTGGCATGTGTTGACCTTTTGTCTATGTCTACCTTGTCAGTGTTGGCCATATGGTGTCTACCCATGCACTGTTGACCTATCCCCTTCCAAGTACAGTATGGGTTATAGTTCCGAGCACATTCCGCTAAAACATCAAAGTTGCAACTGGAAAAACATGATGCAAATGGTGAAAGTGCAATTTTGCCTGTGTGTGCCATAAATATACTGACTTCTTGCTTGTAGCACCCACATATACTGTAGGACAGCATTTTTATGCTGCTACTAGATGAAGCCCACCCCAGCAGAACAACATAAGTTTGCTAAAGTATACAAATCACATCTAGTAGTAGTAGTATCCACACCAAACTGTAACAGAAACAAAGTTTCCAGCCACAGGCAGGTGTTTATCTAAGCTGGTGTATAATATACATTGGTTGCAATTCCAGAGCTATGAGGGCTGCACGTATGTAGT